>NC_080686.1:62578602-62878743 GCF_030445035.2 Dasypus novemcinctus | reverse complement strand
GTGGGAAAACTTTGTAGTGAAAAATGGAGAAGGCTTCAGGTTTGCTCTGATTGGAGATCACTGACATGGGGAAGCTGGAGATGGGCTAACTAGAATTCCCCATTTTCCCTTCCCCCAGATCCTGATAAAATCTAATCTACTTTCTGTCCTTGTGCATTTGCTTATTCTAGATACTCCATTTAAGTGGAACTACACAATATTTATCCTTTTGTGTCTGGCTTATTTCACTCAACCTGATGTTTTCAAGTTTCATCCAGTTTGTAGCATGTACCACACCTTCATTCTTTTGATGAGTAAATAAAATTCCATTTTTAAGTATATACCACATTTTGTTCATCCAATCATCTGTCAATGAACATGTGGATTGTTTCCACTTTTTAGCTATTGTGAATAATACTGTTATTAACATCTATGTACAAGTATCTGTTCGAATTCCTGCTTTTTTCCGTTCTTTGGGGTATATACCTAGGAGTAGAATTGCTGGGTCATATGAAAATTCTATGTTTAACATTTTGAGGAACTGCCAAACTATTTTCCACGGCGGCTGCAACATTTTATATTTCCACCAACAATGCAAGGGTTCTGATTTCTCCACATCCTTGTCAACACTTTTTATTTTCTGTTTTCCATTTTTAAAAATAATGGCCATTCTAGAGGGTGTGGACTTTTTTTACTTAAAAAAAAAATCTCACTGTGGTTTTTTACTTGCTTCTCTCTTATGATTAATGATGTTGAGCATCTTTTCATGTGCTTATTGGCCATTTATATACCCACTTTGGAGAAATGCCTATTCAAGACTCTTGCCCATTTTAAAATTGGGTCGTCTTTTTATTATTGATATGCAGGAGTTCTTTATATATTCTGGCTATTTAATCCTTGTGACATGTATGATTTCTAAATACTTCTCCCATTCTGTAAGTTTTCTTTTCACTTTTTTGATAATGCCCTTTATTGCAAAAAAAGTTTTAATTTTGATGAATTTCATTTTATCTTTTTTCTTTTATTGCTCATGCTTTTGGTGTTGTCTAAGAATGCATTTCCTAAAACAAGGTCCTGAACATTTCCCCCTATACTTCTTCTAAGAGTTTTATGTTTTTTCCTTTTAGTTCCTATATTTAGATCATTGATGAATTTTGAGTTAGCTTTTGTATATGGTGTGAGGTAAGGGTCTAATTTCATTCTTTTGCATGTGGATATCCAGCTTTCCTAGCACCATTTATTGGAGACTATTTTTTTCTCATTGAGTGGACCTGGCACCCTTGTTAAAGATTAATTGGTCATATACAATTAACAGCAGTATTGTAATATTCTTGCATCAATGTCAAAGAAGGTACTATAACAATGCTCAGGGTCAGTAATAGGGGTGTATGGATATTTTCCTTTTGGACTAAGGAAAACATTAAAAAATTTACTGAGACAATGACTGCACAACTCTAATGAAAGTGAGAGCCACAGTGTTCACTTTGAATGGATTGTACAAAGCAGGAGACCATATAACACAGCGAATGTGTGGTGGATAATAGACTGTGATTAACAGTGCAAATATGAGAGTGTTCTCTTATGAACTATAATAAATGTATAATATTAATACATGGTGTTAATAATTGGGACTATATGGAGAAAATATGCCAAATGTAAGCTATAGAACATAGTAGTAATAATTTGACAATGTTCTTTCATAATCTGTAACAAATGTTTTACAACAATACAAGGTGTTGGTGGATGGGTGATGTAAGGAAATTCTGCACTCGTACATGATTGTTTTATCTCACAACTTCTCTGAAAAATTATATTAAAAATAATCGGCCATAGGTGTAGGGCTTACCATTCCACTGTAGTAAGTTTTGTTGAAAACAGGGAGTGTGGGTACCCCAAGTTTGCTCTTCTTTTTCAAGATTGTTTAGGCTATTCTGGGAACCTTGAAATTACGTAAGAATTTGAGGATTGGGTTTTTCATTTCTGAAAAAATGCTGTTGGAATTTTGATTGGGAATGAGTTGAATCTGTAGATCACTTTGGGTAGTATTGACATTTTTTTTTTTAGGAGGTACCAGGGATTGAACCCAGGCCCCCGTCCATGGGAAGCAGGTGCTCAACCACTGAGCTACATCTGTTCTCCATACTGACATCATAAAAATATTGTCTTCCAATCCATTAACTCAGGATGACTTTCCATTTTTTAAGGTATTCTTTAATTTCTGCCAACAATGTTTTACAGTTTTCAGTGTACAAGTCTTTCACATCCTTGGTTAAATTTATTTCTAGATATTTTATTCTTTTAGATACTATTGTAAATGGAATTGTTTTATTGATTTTCTTTCAGGTTGCTCATTGTTAGTGTATAGAAACATAATTGATTGTGTGTTGACCTTATACCCTGCCACTCTGAGGAACTGTAGTAACTTTCTCGTGGATTCTTTGGGGTTTCCTATATATAGAATCATGTCATCTACATATGAAGTTTTACTTCTTCCAATTTGGATATTTTAAAATTTATTTTTCTTGCCTAATTGCTCTAGTTAGAATTTCCAGTACAATATTGAATAGCAGTGATGAAATGCAGTCATCCTTGTCTTGTTCCTGACCTTAGGGGGAAAGTTTTCAGTCTTTTCCCATTGTTAGTTGTGGGTTTTTCACATATGCTCTTCTTAGTGTTTTTATCAAGCACAGGGGTGGGGGAGGGAGAAAGGTATTTTGAGGCAATGAAAATGTCCTAAAATTGACTGTGGTAATGGTTGCACAACTCTGTGAATGTAATAAAAACCACTGAATTTTACAGTTGAATTGTATGGTATGTGAAGTATATCCCAAAGTTGTTACCAAAAAAACTCACAAAAACAACAGAACTGTTTATAACCAAGGCATTGGGTTAAGTTATTGTGTCTTTGTGGCTCTCATGCTGTTTTTTAAATGAGACTATTTTTAGAGAGGGAGGCTGCATAGCAAAGCCTTTGGAATAGAAAAAACCTGGATCAAGTTCTGTCTTCAAAATTTTCAAGTTGTATGTCTGGTAAAATTACCTAACCTTTCTTTTTTTTTTAAGATTTTTTTTCTCTCTCCATCCCCCACAATTGTCTGTTCTCTGTGTCCACTCACTGTGTGTTCTTCTGTGTCCGCTTGTATTCTTGCCAGTGGAACTGGGAATCTGTGTCTCTTTCTGTTGCATCATCTTGCTGCTTCAGCTCTCTGTGTGTGCGGCGCCACTCCTGGGCAGGCTGCATTTTTTTTGCACTGGGCAGCTCTGCATATGGGGTGCACTCCTTGAGCAGGGGCTCCCCTATGCGGGGGACACCCCTGCATGGCATGGCACTGCTTGCGCACATCAGCACTGCGCATGGACCAGCTCATCACACGGGTCAGGAAGCCCTGGGTTTGAACCCTGGACCTCCCATGTGGTAGGTGGATGCTCTATCCGTTGAGCCAAATCTGCTTCCCCCTAACCTTTCTAATATTCAGTTTCCTGAATTGTAAATTGAGAAAAATACTGACAATATCTTAGGATTATAGTTTGAGGATCATAGTTAAATGTGCAATAACTGTTAGCTGCTGTTAATATTACTATTAAAACAAGTGAAGTAAAATAAAATGGTCAACTGTATTGGGCATTGCCAGAAAAAGACCCCTTTCGAATAAGGGCTTTTCTAAAAGACAAAAACAGTTGACCTTCGAAGGGTTTTCCGAGAAAATGGAATACACCTACAGGGTTGGTGATAAGCAACATGTGGTGATAAAACTAGTTTCTGTGTGGTAGAGATAGCATACAGGAAAGAACAAACATACCATACTAATTAATGTATATCTGCTCCCCACTTTGTAAGAACTGCTCCCCAGTAAAATGGAAATTTAATGTCAGCTATCCAGAACATTTCCTTGCTTGCTTTCCCCTTTGCCCTAAATGAGCGTTCTCTTTCCACCCACACCGTGGATCTCCCTTCTGCCTTCTAAATGGGATGCTAAGCCTGACTCATGAATCACTCAATAAGGCTGCGAGATCCTAAATTGCATGAAAAGTTTTTCTTTTATTACAAGTTATCGACTTCTCATCAGTATGGCTAACTAAACAGGGATTAACAAATCTTTTTGCTTGAGCAGGGCACAGGGCATACTGCATTGCAGGCGAACTCCACGAGTTTCTTTCAACAAATATCTCCTGAGTAGCAGGCACCGCAGTGGAAATTCAGGGGTAAAATAAGACATAGCTCCCTCAAGTCCGGGGAGTCACATTGGGGGTAGAGGGTATACAACCCTGAATAGATGATTTTAATATTAATATGGATTTAAGATATGCATTTACACAAAGTATACAGGTGCAAGAGCAGTATACAGGAGAAGGGGGTTCATGATAAGCTTTACTGGAGGAGATGACACCCAAGCTGAGTCTTGAAAAATGAGGAAATTCAACCTGGTAAAGAAAGGTGAGAAGGGTTTCCTAGCACAAGCAAACACCTGGAAAAGCCCATTTATATGCTGACTTTTAGGTTTATATCTCCCAAATTACAGGCTCCTGTGCCAACTGCAAACTCAACATCTTCACTTGGATGGCTAATAGACTTCTTAAGTTCTCCTCCCAACACGTACAGCGTTCCCCTCCCCATTTCTGCTGATAGCAACTCCATTCTTCAGCTTGCTTAGGCCAAAAACTTTAGCGTCATTCTCAACTACTTTGTTTCATTCTCACATCTGACTTGGCAAGAAAAACTCTTGGCTCATCCTTTAAAATCATATACAGAATCTGAGTCCTTACACTTGTACTGCTATCCTGGTCTGATTCACCATCAGCTCTTACCTGCTTCTACTCTTGCTCACCTACAATGCATTCTTCAGTTGTCTCTTGAGTTGTCACTTTTTAAATAAAAGTAAAATCATGAACTTCTCCTTTCAAAGCTCTCCTGTGGTTCTTATTTCACTCAATGAAAGCTGGAGTCCTTACAATGGCTGACAAAATCCTTTGTGCTATGTTACCCCATACCTCACTTTACTACTTTTCTCTTCTCCTCTTTCTTACTTCACTGGGTCCTCTGATTTTTGTTTGGCCAAGGTGGTGGTCAAACCACTTTGGTGGCTTATTGGATTTTTTTGTTTGTTTTTTGCCTATGTAATATTGGAAGGCAGTAAGTGTAACTGCACTGATGCTATGCTTCTCTTGCTTGGTACAAGCCTTGCTTGGTGAAAATTTACATACCCGCAGGTCCCTGGCCAGCCATGCAATGTTCCCCATACCATAGAAGAAAAATGTGAAGCCAGTGAAGGTTTTAAGTAGGTCAGATTTGATTTAGATTATATTGCTTTTAGCATGGAGAATGGATTTAAGGAGAACTCCACTGAGAGCAAAGAATGGAAGAGAGAAGCTAGGAAATTTTTACAACCTTCAAGATAGGAGCCTGTACTAAGATTTTGGTTGCTATTGGGAATGGAGAGGAATTCCAGATTCCAGAAATAGTTTAGAAGGTAGAGTTGGCAGGAACTATTATTTGACTGAATATGGCTTTAGGGGAAAATTTAGGGTAACTCCTGGGTTTCTGGCTTGAGTCACTTCACAGGATGAAGATACCATTTACTGAACATGGGATTTAATCTGGAACATGACATTTGAAGATAAGGAATGTGGAAGACCCGAGTTTGGCTTAAGGTGGTTTGAGTCGGAATCACCCAAGCAAGGGTCATATTGGGTTCAGCAAGCAACTGGAATTAGGGTTCTCTGGCTCAGCAGTGGAGGTCTGAGCTGGAAATTTCGGTTACCCACGACTTTAATGAAAAAAAAATCTAATTATAATTATTGTTCTTTTGTGTGTGTGTGCTTTTTTTTTTTTTTAAATAATTTCACTATCTTCAATCATAACTTTTTCCTGATTATATTTGGGGCA
The DNA here is from genome assembly GCF_030445035.2 of Dasypus novemcinctus. Classification (NCBI taxonomy): domain Eukaryota; kingdom Metazoa; phylum Chordata; class Mammalia; order Cingulata; family Dasypodidae; genus Dasypus; species Dasypus novemcinctus. The sequence continues at coordinate 62,872,880 of NC_080686.1, read as the reverse complement.
CCCTCAATTTATTGTCTCCTCTTCAACAGCCTCCTCGGGTAATTTTTAAAGCTAAATATCTTGCAAAGGCAGCAATCCTAACCCATTTGAGTCAACCTGATTCCTAAACCATCTGGGTATTTAACATTTATAGACGCGTTCTGGGCCTGTGAAGGAGATCAAGGGCTGTGTGCCGAACGTTCTACAGTCTCAAGAAAACTCCTGAGGCGGGACTCCCCTTTTTACCTTCTCTTCTCGGGGCGAGTCCGTCCTGCCTCCCCTCCCGAGTCCACTTTCTAGGATGGTGAGGCCTGAGCCGCGGTCACCATAGTAACGGGTCCGCCGGTCGCCTCGGCCCTTAAGGGCGCCACGCGTCTCCCGGGCCCCATCCCGGAAAAGGGGAGGGCTCGTGTCGGCTCCGGCGACCCTCGCTCGACCTCGGGCCTCGAAACGCGCGTGACCGCCCGGCTCCGGCACCTCCCGCTTGTTGGGCGCCGGCATTGTCTAAGCTCCATAGCAACTCGGGCGAGGCGGGGGCTGCACAAGCAGGCGCAGCCCCGAGGCCCGCGCGCCGCGTCCGCGCCCGCTCCGGGAAGAGAGGGTCCCTGACGGGCGTGGGCCCGCGAATGGGGCCCTGACGGCCCGCGCCGGCGGCCGGCGCAGAAAACGGCGGCGGCATGCGCGAGAAGCGGCTCACCGCGGGTAGGTGGGGCGGGCCGGGCCACGCCGCTGGTGCCGACGAGGACGAGGACGCGGCCCGGGAGGACGGCCCGCGCCGTCTCTCGGCTGGAGGGGGCCTTTCTCACACGCACCCGCCAATCACGCATCCGCGTCTGGATTATAACTCTTCTTGACGGGACGTGTCCTCTTCCAGACATTCGAAGAACTGACTTCGTTGCTCTCTCACCCCATTTTATTATGAGTTTCACTCCCTGTCCCACTTACATTGCTTGATTGACGCCATGTTATTTTATTCTGCTTAACTCTCCATTTTACAGCTGGAATAATGGAGGCCTACATCTTTCAAGGTTAACTCCAGGGTCACAGTGAGTTAATAATCAAACTGGATTCCAGAAGTATTTCCTCTCCACTTCCACCTTGAATTCCAACCTAAAATTCAGTCCATGTGCACAAAATGAACAGAGGGCCAAAAATTTACTGAGTTTGCCCATGTGTAAAGCAAGGCTAGGTGCTGTCTCAAATGATTTCAATTACTTTAAAAGGAAATCAGATTTGAGTGAGATAATGTAATATTTTATTTTGTTTCAGAGCCACCAGCTATTACAGAAGAAGAATTTGTAAGTACAATCTTGAGGGGCTGTTTATTTTTGTCTTTGGCTTTTTTTTTTTTTTAAGCAAATATTAGGTCATAGAAGAAAGCTATGTGTTTTCTTTCCTTCATTTTGCCAAATTAATATGCTAGAAGCTTTGGTTTAGTAACAATGGTGAGTACAAGACCTTTTTACATTCTCTAACAAGGATGCTGTTCATAGTTAAATTTCTTTCACATAAATTACCTCATTTAATTTCTCTGAACTCCTTAATACCTCACTGAGTGCTAGAGTTTTATCTCCATGGTTTTAGTGTGCTGTGGCTGTGCAGTTCCTGGTTGCAGTAAACATTACTAAATGGCATTGATTGATAATGCATGGTCAAATTATATTTATAATTCCTTTAAAAATGTACTAAGAAATTCTGTTCTCAGTTCAGACTTCTGGAGAAGTTGAGTAATAAGTACTTTACCAAGTATATCTGCTGTCATTTAGATGAGTACTATATATAGGGAGGGTGGTTTTTTTTTCCCCTCTTTATTTATTTTTTTAATGTTACATTAAAAAAATATGAGGTCCCCATATACCCCCCACCCCCCTCACCCCACTCCTCCCCCCATAACAACAACCTCCTCCATCATCATGAGACATTCATTGCACTTGGTGAATACATCTCTGAGTACCACTGCATCTCATGGTCAATGGTCCACACCATAGCCCACACTCTCCCACAGTCCACCCAGTGGGCCATGGGAGGACATACAATGTCTGGTAACTGTCCCTGCAGCATCACCCAGGACCACTCCAAGTCCCGAAAATGCCCCCACATCACATCTCTTCCTCCCACTCCATACCCCCAGCAGCCATCTAACCACTTTCTCCACACCAATGCCATATTTTCTTCGATTACTAATCACAATAGTTCATGAATAGAGTATCAGTAAGTCCACTCTAATCCATTCTCTATTGGGAGGGTGGGTTTTATTGTAATTCTTGTACCATTTAAGGAACTTGCCCAAGGTTACCAAGGAGGTAGCAGAGCCTGATCCTACTAAGTTCTGAGCCAGATTCCAAGAGTTGTAACCACCTCTATATATTATCTGCTTATGTTCTCCAGCAGCACTTATTTCTCTTGTTGGCAAATTATATTATTTGCTTTTGGTTTTTATTCAACAAACCTGAGTACCTTGTACATTCATAGTGCAGTGCTAGGTGTAAATCCCAAGGAGTTCACAGTGTAGCAGGAGCTATGAGAAGAAAGGCTAAGGCTGTGTCTGTTGGCAGCTTCCATTTTTATCCCTTCAGACCTTTGGTACACTACTTTGGTCCTCTACCAAGGTAGAGGCTCACAGAGCATGTTAGGAACTCCTTCAATCTTCTGGCAGCATTAGCAGAGCTCTGATTAGGGGTAAGCTTCTTTAAGTTGCTTCAGGCCTCCCTGAACAGCTTTTCGTTCCAGCAGGAGGTGAGAATTTCTGGAGCCAACTAATCTTTTCCCATACATTTCAGGCATGAGCTCTTTGAGGAGCACTCAGCAACATTCCTCTTTAATTTTGTGCAGTCTGCTAAGGTCTTCAGGCCTTTGGTCCTATTTGGGTACTCAGACTAGCCACTCTTCCTCTTAGCTTTCTTTTTTTTTTTTTAAGGTTTCTTTCTTTCTCTCCCCTCACCCCCCCCCCCCCCCCCCCCCCCCGCCCCAGTTGTCTGTTCTCTGTGTCTATTTGCTGGGTCTTCTTTGTCTGCTTCTATTGTTGTCAGCGGCACAGGAATCTGTGTTTCTTTTTTGTTGCGTCATCTTGTTGTGTCAGCTCTCCTTGTGTGCAGCCCCATTCCTGGGCAGGCTGCACTTTCTTTCGCGCTGGGCGGCTCTCCTTACAGGGCGCACTCCTTGCGCATGGGGCTCCCCTACACGGGGGACAGCCCTGCGTGGCATGGCACTCCCTGCACGCATCAGCACTGCGCATGGGCCAATTCCACACGGGTCAAGGAGGCCCGGGGTTTGAACCGCGGACCTCCCATGTGGTAGACGGATGCCCTAACCACTGGGCCAAAATCCGTTTCCCTCCCATCTCATTCTTATTCCCTTTTCCTGGCTTCTCTTTTTTTTTTTTGTCCCATGAAAGTGTTGTTGACCTTCTTCAGGATTCTGTTCTACAAGCTTTTTCTGGGTAAGCTCCTCTTCTCTTCCTATAATTTCAGCTGCCCCTATTTCATGGGGCTTCCAAATTTATACCTCCAGCCCAAGTACCTCTCTGATGCCAGAACTGTATATCCAATGGGTTATTGGGTATATTCATTATCTGGATGTCCTTCAGTCACCTCAAGATTGAATCTTATCCTCCCCCTACCATCCCCAATTCTGTTTTTCCTCTTCTTTTTCTTATTTTGGTTATGGAGCCATTAGCCATTCAGTCACCCAAGCCAGCGAATTTCTTCCCTTTTCTTCACCCTCCACCTGCAATCATTTACCAAGTTCCTTTCATAGCTACTGTCTTTATTTCAGGCCCTCATCCCTGGGCCTGGACGTTGGCAGTAGTCCTAACTGATATCAGTGCCTCCAGTATTCCCTCTGCCAACTTCAATTTATCTTTGTCTAAAGCATAAAACGCAAACTTCTGTGCTTCAACTGTACTGAATTACTTGCTGTTGCTTTGTTCTGTCTACCTTTAGATTTTCCCTTCTCCCGTTGCTTTTACCCTGGCTATCAGATTACTGTTAACTCTTCTTTAAAAAATTACCACGTTAGTCATGGAGCTTGTTACTCAGTTTCTCAGAGCTTTTATTAATAGCTACTATTTATTGAGTCCTGACTATATCCTGGTATTTAACTTCAAAATAACCCTGTTATTTGGGTACTATTACCCAAATTTCACAAATTAGAAAATCAAAGTTCACAGGGGTTAACAAACTTGCCTAAGGCCACGCTTCAAGTGATTAGCAGAGCTAGAATATCCAACTACTTTCTTTAGCATTTAGAACCTTTCCTGTAACAGTTCAGCCTTCTTTAACCTTACCTCCCAATACTTTTATATGTGATAAAGACAACATTCATATTGTTTTTGGTTTATAAAGTACTTCCACATGCCTTCTGCTTCAGCCAAACTGCTCCCCTTGCCTCCCTGCCTTTGCTGTTGAGTTTTGTGTCAGTTGTTCTTCCCCATCTATTTCGCAATCTTGCACATTCTTCAAGCCCAGCTCATCTCCTCCACAAAACCTTTCCAACCTAAAGTCATCCAGACTGCCTTTGAACTCTGTGCAGCTTTCTGTCCAGACCAGTTTGTGACCAAATCTTAAATTCATATGCTCTCCAAGTAAGGTTAAAGAATTATTATGACCTGTACATATATTTTCCTGTTTTTCAAAAGTGTGAAAGTATTGTTCTTTTTAACAAATTACATATTCCTAGAAAAAAGTATGTGACAGAGAACTCTAGTTCCCTAAAATCCATTGTTCCTGTTTCCAAATAGATACCAAGCAAATTGCTTTTCTAAATATTCTCTAGCTTCCTTTGCAGCTAAATGTCTGACCAATAGGATATAAGCACAAATGTCATATTCTATTTCTGGAAAGCTAATTTTTGCAGAGATTAAGTAACTGACCCCTTGGTCACACAGCTAGTAACTGACTGAGCCACAATTAGAACCTGGATCATTTTGACTCTTATCACTCCTAACTGTAAATGGAAAGAATGTGCCCCTTTTCTTTCCTTCTAGAATGAGAATGTGATGGCTGTAGCTGAAGTAGTTATCTTGGATAATGAGGAGGAAGTGGCATCTTGAGGATGGCAGAGTAACAAAGTTAAAGGAAACTTGTCTGATGTTTTGGAAGCCACAATACCAGCTCTGGACTACTTATGACTACATGAGAGAAATCAACTTATATTTAATTTGAGTCACTGTTATTTTGGTTTCTCATCATTGGCAGCAGAATTATATATATAGTCCCCATAAAAACTAACATATAAATCTACCATAGCAAAAAGGCTAGAATTTAGACTAATTTTATGATATAATGGGATTTAATTATGTTAGATATACATTGAGAAAAGTTTAATATGAGATTGAGTACTAAAATTGTTTTTCAACTTCAAAATAGAAAGTAAATTAATATTAAAGATTTCAGTACCTTACTCTTAAATCCAAAATAATCATATCTTTTTCTTATATACCTTAAAAACAGTTTTAAAAAAAATCTATACAAGTAACTATGTCATGCTTCAGAAAAGTCTTTGCACTCAGAAAGTTGAATATAGAATTACTCTATGACCCAGTAATTCACTTCTAGGTATATATACAAAACAACTGAAAGCAGGGACTCAAACCATTGTTTATCACAGCATTATTCACAATAGCCAAAAAGGTGGAAGCAACCCAAATGCCCATCAACAGAATAATGAATATACAAAATGTGATATAGCAGTACAGTGGAATGTTATTTGGCCATAAAACAAATAAAATGCTGGTACATGATACAACATGAATCTTGAAGACTTATTAAGTGAAATAATCCAGACACAATAGGACAAATATTATGATTTCTCTTTTATTAAATACTTAGAATAAGCAAATTCATTGAGATTGATAGCAGAATAGTGTTACCAGAAGGGACTGGGGGGAAACGGACTTTGGCCCAGTGGTTAGGGCGTCCGTCTACCACATGGGAGGTCCGTGGTTCAAGCCCCGGGCCTCCTTGACCCGTGTGGAGCTGGCCCATGTGCAGTGCTGATGCGCGCAAGGAGTGCCCTGCCACACAGGGGTGTTGCCCGCGTAGGGGAGCCCCACGCGCAAGGAGTGCACCCATAAGGAGAGCCGCCCAGCGCGTAGAGGGAGCAGCCTGCCGAGGAATGGCGCCGCCCACACTTCCCGTGCCGCTGACGACAACAGAAGCGGACAAAGAAACAAGACGCAGCAAAAAGACACAGAGAACAGACAACCGGGGGGGGGGGGGGGGAATTAAATAAATAAAAAATAAATCTTTAAAAAAAAAAAAAAAAAAAAGAAGGGACTGGGAAATTTTTGCTTAATGAGTATGAGTTTTGGTTTGGGATGATGAAAATAGTGTGGAAATAGATAGTGGTGAAAGTTACACAATATTGTCAATGAATTTACTGTCAGAATAATCCACTTAAAATGGCTAAAATGATTTTTGTTATGTATCTTTTACCACAATTAAAAATAAATAAAAATTTAAAAAGTCTTTGTAGAGTAAAAATCTGTAGTATAATCTGTTTTGAAAGTTTTCTCACATATGAATCCACACTTTCATTAATTTTAAAAGCAGATGCTGTTTAAAAAGGAAAAATAAGTAGGTTCTCTTTAACTTTATAATCAAATTGAGAGAGACTAGTATCAAGCAGTGTTTAACTGTATTTCACTTGTTAAAAATAACAGTCATTTTTTGCTAATCTTTGGTCTGTTCAAGTTCATATTATTTGTATACTTTGGATGAAATTATAAGCACTGCATTTGTCAATCATGAGGAAATTCTTATTATTCTACTAGAATGTATAAAATGATCCCTAATTCTAATCCCTATGAACAAGATTATCCAATTACCTGGCCATTAATGACCACTTGATATTTATTCTTTCAAATTGTAAATATGGTAGATTGTGCATAAATTGTGGCACCACTCTTACTTTCCCCAGTTCACCTTTTCAAGAAGAGGAAGAACTTGGTACCAGAAGTGTTGTGAACAAAAATTGTGAATAAAAATTTCTGATGTGTTTTGGAGCTGCAGAAACTCTGAGAGGTTCTGTCAATAAGTTAGTCAATAAGTATTTCGTTTAGCAACAACTACTTGCACTTATTGTTATATTAGATGCTATGGGGGAAATACAATGTCAGGCACTTTTCCCAAAAGTAGTATACCTTCTGATTGGAGATATAGTCTTTGAAAGGAAACACTAAAAGGATAAGCAGTTTATATTTAAAAGCTGATCATAAGGTTGAACCAAGAATACTTTAGGATTTAGAGAAACTTGCTATGTTCTCCTTTACCCATAGGCAAGGTGTAGAATTGGAGAAAGGGTGTATAGCAGTTTGATATTGTTTATGAATTCCAAAAATAGATATTAAATTATGTTTGTAAATGTTTTTGTTCCTCTGGGCATATTAGATTTTACTGGATTCAGAGGTTTCACCTTTACTTGATTGGGCCATGTCAGTAGGATGTTGAGTCCAGGTAGGGACTCACAGAGAAACTGCACCACAGAGAAGGGAGGTTGGAGTTTTGAGCTGGAGCCTAGGAAATAAGCACACAGAGGAGGAGAGCAGCTGAACCCAGAGAGAATCGAGCCCTGGGAAGAGAGGAACCCAGGAAGCCTGAACTCTTGGCAGATGTTGGCAGCCATCTTACTCTAACGCATGGCAACATACTTTGGTGAGGAAAGTAACTTATGCTTTATGGCCTGGTAACTGTAAGCTTCTACCCCAAATAAGTACCCTTTATAAAAGCTGGCAGATTATTGGTGTTTTGCGTCAGCTTTGGCTGACTAATACAGGGTGATAGTGTGAGATACCCTCTCTTTTAAATTGGAATATCAGGTTGTAAAGACCTTTGTACAGGGAGAAAGCCTTTGAGCCTATTGGGTTGATTGAAGCCTAGTAGGTATTAATTAGAGGTCATGATTTGAAAAAAAGGGAATCAAGAGGTTCCTTTACTAAACTTCCCTAGGCCCTTGGGTGAATGTTTCTGCCAGGAGGGCAAGTGAGAACAGAAACCCAAAGAAAAAGTACTCCTGGGTACATGCCGATTGTAATATATGATCATAAGCTTTGGGAATAAAAGGAAGGGAGTCCATACTTTTGGCTCTTTATGGCATGAGGCATTTTTACTTTCTCCCTATTCATAGAATGTCTTCCTTCAAAAGAACATATAGTTTTGCAAACCACTGGAGATCTGGGCTTTCAACTCTTCTTTTTTTTTTTTTAAAGATTATTTATTTATTTATCCCTCCCCCCCGCCCCCGGTTGTCTGTTCCCTGTGTCTATTTGCTGTGTCTTCTTTGTCCGCTTCTGAATTATTGTCAGCGGCACGGGAATCTGTGTCTCTTCTAGTTGCGTCATCTTGCTGGTCATTTCTCCGTGTGTGCGGCACCATTCCTGGGCAGGCTGCACTTTCTTTTGCACTGGGTGGCTCTCCTTACAGGGCGCACTCCTTGCGCGTGGGGCTCCCCTGTGTGGTAGGGCACTTCTTGCGCGCATCAGCACTGCGCATGGGCCAGCTCCACACGGGTCAAGGAGGCCTGGGGTTTGAACCGCGGACCTCCCATTTGGTAGACGGATGCCCTAACCACTGGGCCAAGTCCACCGCCTCAACTCTTAAATTCCAAAAATTATCTTGACCTAAGGAAGAGGTCCTTTCAACAAGCCACTTTGTAGAGCTTGTTTTACCTTGCATTCTCTTTTTTTGTCTTTCTCTTTTGGTAATATCTTTCTCTTCTATTAGGGTGTGTTTATAGAGTTTTCTTTGGTGACCCATCTTTCCTCTTAGGTTTCTTGTCCTCAGTATAATTATTGAACAAAAATTCAAGAAATATTTTTAAAAACATTGTGAGCATGTACCTCTAGGCTTTGGAAAAAAGAAAAAAAAGTAAACCATTCTTTTCCTTCAGGAGTTCACAGTTCGGTGGGTAAGATATGTAAACAGACAATTACAGAATGGAGTGATAAGGGTTATGATAGGGGAAGCAAAGATGCCTGCTAATCTGGACTTTTGGAAAAGAAAAAGCATAAGTAGATGAATAGGGGGATAAAAGATTTTTCCAGGCAGGATAATCAGCATGTGCAAAGGTATAGAAGAAATTTAAATTTTTTATGACTAGAGCATGGAAGTGAGATAAGACTGGGTAGGTGGGAAGGAGCCAAATCACACTCACTATAGCCCCTTGTGTGGCTGAAAATGAATGGGGGAGAAGTGGGTGTCTTGAGTTCACTAGGGTGTGGTTTGGATGGCTTATCCATAGGCTAAGTAGGGCTTGGAAGGATGATGTTGGAATGTTATGGACAGGATGGTGAACAAAAGGTCTGAGCAGTCTGGCCTGTAGTGGTAGAATAGAGAAGATGATCCAATAACCAGGAATTTATCCTAGAAGTGATGACAGTGATTTGGAATCTGTCATTTAGTACACAGGAGGATAAAAATGTAGTCCATAGAATTTAGAGACTTGATTTTGCTTCCTTGAACACAACTCCTGTGCTCCCTAATATTTTATTATGAAATTTGTAAACATATAAGAAAGAAGAATTATATAGCAAACACCAGTTTTCCTACTACCTAGATTTCACAATTTTTAACATTTTGTTATATTTGCTTTGTAATATAGCTGTATATCCATTCATCCTGTTCTCCATCCATCAATCCATCTTTTTAAAAATGCATTTCTAAGTGGACCTTGATATACTTTACCTGTAAACACTACAGCATGATTATCATTAACTAGCATTCAAAATTTGTTTATGATTCTTTTGTGGATGTTAAATTTATGCACAGTGAAATGTTCAAATCTCAAGTGTGTGTCATTTGGTGAAATTTGGCAAATGCATACACCCATGCAGTCCATATCCTCATCAAAATATAGGACATTTCTGGCACCTTAGAAAGTTTCTTTCATGTGTATTTGAAATATTTCAAAATACAGAACTTGAAATTATTTTAAATGTGTCTCAAATGTTATTTTCTCCATTTTAGTCTCTTCTGATTCCTCTTAGCCCCATCCCAGTTGATTCTTGTCCCATTCTCCAGGGACCACTACTATCCTAAGTTTTCACCATAGATTAATTTTGTCCTATTTTGAAATTCATGTAAATGGAATCATACAGTAGGTTCTCTTTCACCCAAGGGTTCTTTCACTCAGCATGATGGTTTGAGATTCATCCATGTTTTTGCTTGATTCTCATATGTACAGAACTTTTTAATGTCAGGTTTCATGCTTGAAATGACTATGTGCAATTCCTAATCAAGACTTTTGAATAGTGATTTTTAAAAACATTCTTGAATAGTCTCCATTAATAAGAAACTATACCCAATAGGTGATAACATTTTTTAAACTAATTTTCACAATCATTGAAAATTGCAAGAGTTGAACTTAAATTTTAGATTTAACAGTTCTCCCCTTTTTTTCATGACAAATATGTTTAAAATTAATCGGCCAATGAAAATGGATTTAAAATTCAATAGAGGGACGCGGACTTGGCCCTGTGGTTAGGGCATCAGTATACCACATGGGAGGTCTGCGGTTCAAACCGCGGACCTCCTTGACCTGTGTGCAGCTGGCCCACATGCAGTGCTGATGCGCGCAAGGAGTGCCGTGACTCGCAGGGGTGTCCCCGCATAGGGGAGCCCCATGCCCAAGGAGTGCACCCCGTAAGGAGAGCCGCCCAGTGCGAAAGAAAGTGCAGCCTACCCAAGAATAGTGTGGCACACATGGAGAGATGATGCAACAAGATGACGCAACAAAAAGAAACACAGATCCCCGTGCTGCTGACAACAACAGAAGTGGACAAAAAAGAACACGGAGCAGATAGACACAGAGAACAGACCACTGGGGCGGGGTGGGGGGGGATGGGGAGAGAAATAAAATAAATCTTTAAAAAAAATTCAATAGAATGTTTTCATATCACATAGATCAAAGTAATGAAGATGCTTTATTTATTTATTTATTTTTAAATTCCCCCGCCTCCCCCGGCTGTCGGTTCTCGGTGTCTATTTGCTGCGTCTTGTTTCTTTGTCCGCTTCTGTTGTCTTCAGCTGCACGGGAAGTGTGGGCGGCGCCATTCCTGGGCAGGCTGCATTTTCTTTTCATGCTGGGCGGCTCTCCTTACGGGGCGCACTCCTTATGCGTGGGGCTCCCCTACGCGGGGGACAGCCCTGCGTGGCACAGCACTCCTTGTGGGCATCAGCACTGCGCATGGGCCAGCACCACATGGGTCAAGGAGGCCCGGGGTTTGAACCGCGGACCTCCCATGTGGCAGACGTACGCCCTAACCACTGGGCCAAGTCCATTTCCCGTGAAGATGCTTTATATTGCAGAATGTGGATACATTTTTGGAGCAGTCACCTTGTATCTTTGTGGTATGAATAATTTGAATAGAAGATGGAAACTTGTATTATTTTTCTACTTCTGCCATTAACTGTGATCATATTTATTAAATTTTGCTTTTCCTACCTCTGCTCCTTACATATACATTTCTCTCTCTTCTCTGCATAATTGCCTCTCATGTATGTATTTCCAGATATAGAATTTGAGGTTATTTTAAATGCTTCTCCATTTTAGTCTCTTCAGATCCTCCTAGCAGATATCTTTCCTTCTTTTGGGAGGAAACAGTTTGTATTGTAATTCCCTTATGGCGTGTATTATATTCATTCTTGGACTATGGTTTTTGTCTATATTTTATTTTCTTTGTTTCTAATGTCTTCATTGCATATCTTACATCTTTTGCAGTTGTTAAGCAGTCATTCATCTGACTTGAGAGTGCAGCAAAATAATTTATTAAGCAAAAGAGTTTACTGTAATTAGCAAGCACACATGAACTATTTTCCTCTTTCAGTAAGAAATTTGAGGTTTGAACTAAAAAACAGAAAAGCTGATTTCATTTTCACAGATGGCACACCTGTAATACATGAAAAAACAGGTTTCAAGAGTGTGTTCACTTCTAAAAGAGTGTTTCTACCTTCCATTGCATCGTTCAGCAGGAGAATTTGTGTTGCAAATTTTGCAGCCAGGTTCACTGAATGATGTAATGGAGGATTTGATTGTAACTCAATTTTCTCCTTGATTGTACTATTAACCACCACCAGTTTCTTCATTATTTGGGAGATATTAAAGTTAAGTTTGGAGCCTTAGTTCATTTTAATGCAGCTAAGTGATTAAGTTTGGAAACTTATTGAGAGTAACAGAGCTGCTTCTTCAGATCAAGGACTTTTTTTTTTTTTTAATCTAATTAAAGTGTCACAGTGTAAAGCGTTTTTTGGACTCTCGGACTGTTTCACAAGACTGTTTTCCTAAAAGTGTGAAAGGATATCTGAACACATTGAACTGGAAACTGCTGTGGGAAAATATGCTTGTTTATTTAGAGAAGTGCAGGATTTCCCACTCAAGTGAGATAAGAGGATTGAGCAGATGGCATTTAGAGACTACACTTATTTTCCATTGTGGAACTGCCCTGTGGATCTGAGCAGAATCACAGATGTTTAATATTGGTAGAAATCCAGATTCCATTTCAGAGGAAAAAATGGCATTCAAAATGGCATTTCAGAAGAGAAACGTAGATTTTGATGTATTTGAGTAATGCTTAAGTTTCCATGATGGCCTTTAACCTGAAGAAGTGACTAAATACCAAGTAAGTGCCCTATCAATGTAATTTCAGGAGGACTGCAACTCAGTTGGGCTTGGCTGACTGTGGTGAATGATTTCTGAAATAGAGAGTAAATGTTTAGAACCTTTATAGCAGTTTAACAGCATGTTTATATCTATTGCATTTAATAATAAAATTGGGCTTGTGTATGCCTTTTATTTTCTAATAATTCATTTTGATTATATTTTATAAAAGTTAATGGTCTGAAATGGATGAGGAAAAAACCAAAACAAAACAGATACGTCAGGAGGCAGATGTGGCTCAAGCAGTTGAGCTCCTGCCTATCACATGGGAGGTCCTGGGTTCGGTTTCCAGTGCCTCCTGAAAGAAAACAAGCAGGACAGTAAGCTGACACAATGGATTGGTGTGGCGAGCTGATGCAATAAGAAATATAAAGAGGAAAACATAATGAAAGACACAAGAAAGCAGGGAGTTGAGGTCTCAAGCAATTAGGCACTTCCCTCCCACATAGGAGGCCCTGGGTTTGGTTTCCAAGTACACAATGAATGAGCACACAACAATTGAATGCACAACAAACAGAAAGCGAGTGCGAAACAATAAGGGAATGGGGAGAAAGAAATAAATCTATAAAAAAAGCAAACAAAAAAACCCCAGATAATTCATCCTCTAATTTGAAAAGCACCAAGTTAGAGTCCCTTAGAAGTATAAGGCATCTAAAAATGAATATATGAATCCAAGATTATCTAGAAATTTCTGACAATGTGGTGGACCATATTCTAGGCAATATTTTGGTCTACCTGGCTCTGTGAAATAGAAATTCTGTATTATGTCTAAAAATGAAAAAATGCAGATTTTAGAAAAGCTAACAAGGAGTTATAATCCACTTATTAATTAAAAATATACTCATCCTTCATTTTTGCAGGTACTGCAAAATTTGGTCACCTGTTTTAGCACAGTGTCTCCTATCTAGGAGATACGAAAAATTATTTGTAGAATTCTGTTGATTTTTCCTAAGACTTAGCAGAAATTAGGTAGTTAAATAAACTGTAGAAAATTGAAGTAACTTTGAAAAGTAAAATGAAATGTTATTAGTCTTATAGTCCCCCAAAATGTTATCTGCTTGTTTTACTTTACTAGACCTTTGACAATCAAGACTTTGAGAATTTACTACCAAGATATTATTACTAAGGTAGTAAATTTGTTAAATCTTTAGTTGTTGTTGGTAGTATTTTGTTGTTGTAGTTGGTAGTATTTTAATTGGTTGAGATTTTGAGTAATTCTCTTGGTATATGTCTTTTTTTTCCTCTTTATGTGGTTGCACTATTGTCTTTTTGGTGTGTTGCTTTGCTGCGTGGGGGCCTGCATCTCTCTACATAGGTCTGGGATGGTTTTTTTCTTTTTTTTACCACGAGGTCCCGGGGCTCGAACCTATGTCTTCTGTATGGTAAACGGGAGCTCAGTTGCTTGAACCAGAACCACATACCTATAATGTTTATTATATGATTGCTCATGACGCTATTCTGACACTGCAATTACTTAAAAGTATCCTTAAATCTGTTTTATAAAGTAGGTATTAGTATACTATAGTATCTTCTTTATTGCATAATACTTCAATACCATTTTTAAAAATTGGCCAGTTTAAGAAGAAAGTAAGCAGCCATATGGAAATAATAGCATTGTATCATATTGTCAACCTTCATGTTAGATTTTTAAAATTGAAATATAATTATGAATAACAAATAAATGTACTCTACAACAGTGTATGCCATAATATGCTTTTGACACAATGGAAACAATTACTAATAAAATAAGGTGTTTTATGATGTGGAAGAGAGTTTTTGTTCTTGGCAGTGGCTTTTCAATTTTGACTATTTTAAAAATGGCTATGTTGGTGGGTGAGATAACCATGGGAAAAATGTATACAATCTTTATGCTTAGAACACATGCATTTTCAAAGTTTCTTCATGAAAAGTTAAGCAGGACCCAAGTTACTAAAACTGCATCTCATTCTGAGGGGGAAGCAGTAGAACATTTTCTTCATTTAGCTTATCACTTCCAGTGGGGCATTTAAGAGATTCACAATCTCAGTTTCATTTTAACCCCAAATACTGCTTTGGTCATTATTGACTCAGCCTTTATTTTTATGAAATATATTAAACCTGTGGGAAATTTACCACATGTAGTTTTATTGTGATTATGTTGCTGTTTTATTTAAGTGCTGTGCTTTATTTTTTCACATGTTCTATTTTCCAACTAAGTATAGTCACAAGGTCTTTTACGAGTATGCTCCATTCTACTTTATTTTTTCCTACCAGAGATTATGGTTTATTATGTTTATAGTGAGGATGCAATGTGGACTAAAACAAGATTTGAACATCTACATTATAACCAATCGGTAGCAAAATTAGAGACTAATATAGGTATATTTTAAAACATTAGCATAAGCCTAATATTGTTTTATATTTTTGCAGGAAGACTCTTTGGCAACAGATGATTTCCTTGTGGACTACTTTAATGAATTCCTAAGTCTTCCTGTGAGTGTATTATTATGTTCTGTTAAAATATTATCAAAGCAAAATATTTTCACCACAGTTTATCCTATGAAACAAATTTATCAGGGATAATGTTTTTCACAAAAATTTTAGTCAAGAAGGAGGTAAAGTTTATGTATTGTGTAAGGTCAATCATTTGGCTTTAAATCTTATTTAGAAGTTGTTCTTATTAAAGAAAACTTCTTGATTTTTTTCTAACCGTCAAAAAACATTCTGTACAAAACCTGATACTGTTGTACTTGGCACCATGTTAGGCTTTGAACAGAGGTGGTAAGGAGAGAATATCAAAAAAGTAAAAAACCTAAATTTTTTGTCTTTAGGCAATTTTCATCCTCTTGGAAAGATATTAAAGTGGAATTTGTATTTAAGACAACTAGGGTTTTTGTATCAAGAGTATTAAAACTTCAGACACTGTTGTTGGTGTGTTGGTGGATGTCAAATAATAGATTTTCTGTTTTAGACAGCAGTGACTGATTAAATATTGGGGAATTTGGGAAAAACAAAATGGGAGCTCATAAAAGACTTACATTGTTATTTGAAAATAAAGTTAATCAGGAATGGAAGTTACAAGGAAGTTAGGTAAGAAAAGGTTTTCATTATTGTGTAATGAAAACATGGAAACATTTTTCATTAAAATTTTTACCAGGGAAAATTTGGAATATGTTTAACAAGTCACAAGTAATTTTAAAGGTAGTGGACCATAAAATGTGCATTCTCATAAAGTTTATAACCACCGAAAATATCTTTTGAAGACAAGAGTACTTAGTACTTTCTTGCCTAGATTATTTTCTGTATCTTTATGGGTATATTTTGTGATCCCCCCCCCCCCCCCCCAACAATAATTTTGATGTCCCCCTCCATTTGGCACTGCTAAGTCTCTGGGACCATGACGAGGGTTAGGTTGAAACACTAAAACCACCCTCTCTCTTCCTGGGAATAGGATACACCAGCAGGTTTTTGTTTGGTCCAACTCTACAACTTTCATTGCCTGGTTTTATAGTATAGAAAATAAAGCAGCATCACAAACCTGTCAGAATTTTGCTCTTTGAGATTATGTAATCTTTCCTCTGGGCCCTGCACCCTCCATTCTTCCTTCAAAAAAGTATATTGTGAAATTGTAAAAAATTAAATCATTTCAGTTTCTTAAGATTTAGATCTCAATGTCTTAAGATTTAGATGATCTTGACTTTTATTTGCTCAAGAAAATAAATTTCCCTACTGCTTTGGGGAAATAAATACTGTACAATGGGCTGGTGTCAACAATGGGAATTTAATGGCTTATGGTTTTGAACCTAAGAGAAAGTCCAAATCAGGGTATCATCAAGGCAGTGCTTTCTTTCTAAAGACTGGGTTCTGGAGTTGTCTGCTGGTGATCCTTGGTTCCTCTGCCATATGGCAGTTTACGTAGTGGTCTCTCCTGGCCTTTCCATTCTTTTCCAGGTTCCATTGAATTTCAAATTCTTGCTTTCTGTGGCTTCTTCTCTTTTTATGAGTTTCATTCTGCTTATAAGGATTCCTTTAATAGGATTAACACCCATCTTGATTGAGGTGGGCCACACCTTAACTGAAGTAACCTTATTTTAAAAATCATAGCTTACAATAGGTCACACACACAAGAATGGATTAAGTTTAGAGCTTGCTTTTTCTGGGTACATATAGCTCCAAACCCCCAACACCCATCTAACTTTCTTTTTTCTTTTTTTTTTTTTTTAAAGATTTATTTATTTATTTAATTCCCCCCCAACCCCCCCCTCTCCCCCCCCCCCCCCCCGGTTGTCTGTTCTCTGTGTCTGTTTTGCTGCGTCTTGTTTCTTTGTCCGCTTCTGTTGTCCTCAGCAGCACGGGAAGTGTGGGCGGCGCCATTCCTGGGCAGGCTGCTCTTTCTTTTCACGCTGGGCGGCTTTCCTCACAGGCGCACTCCTTGCGCGTGGGGCTCCCCCACGTGGGGGACACCCTTGCGTGGCACGGCACTCCTTGCGCGCATCAGTGCTGCGCATGGCCAGCTCCACACGAGTCAAGGAGGCCCGGGGTTTGAACCGCGGACCTCCCATATGGTAGACGGACGCCCTAACCACTGGGCCAAAGTCCTTTTCCCTCTTTTTTCAAAATCTGTTTTAAATCATATAAGAATAGTATGGGGACTTTACTCCAAAACTGAGAAGAACTGTACCATCCAGTCATAGTAGGTGCTATCCGTTTTTGTATTAACTATTACAAAAATGTTACCATTTTTGTAATTCCAGGCTTTAGGTGAAATGATAACATGTGATTTCTGCTGAACTAGGTCTGTGTAGATGTCTTTTTTATCCTTCCCTGGGAGACACACACTGCTTGACCCCTTTATGTAACCCATGGAGCCCACCTGGGCTGCTGCTTCCCTCTTTTCTGTCTCTCCAAATCCTTCTGCTTTTACCTCTTCTTTTTATTGCACTCCTTTTGCATCTACATTTAGTACCACAGAGTCTATCCTGTAATAACCATGCTTCACTCTTGTAGAGTGCCACAAGGCTAGAGAAGGCAGATACTGTCACAGGTTTTCAAAAAGAATATGGGTATAGGGAGGAGAGGAATAATGGAGTCTTAAACCAAGTACCTGGAAAAGTTCTGGAACAGATTATTATATTTCGTTTATAAGCATTTAGCTAAGAATTAAAACCAAGAGTGGGTTTACTAAGAATAAGTATAGCACATTAATAGCTATATTAATACGATAGTTATGGACTGGTATTTTAGGGAGAACCATAAATATAATATATCATGATTTCAATGAAGTATAATAATGATAATAGCAATAATTGTCACTTCTTCCTCAAAATGCTGTCTAGTAGCTTCTTTTTTATATTAAGAATAAAATCCCCAATCCTAGATGATCTGGCTCTTGCTTACCTCTCTATCTTCATTTCCTACCACTTTTCCCCTTGTTAATTCTTTTCCATCAAAACTGGTCTTCTTCATGTTTTTCAAACATGAATATGCCAGGTATGCTCAGGGCCTTTCAGTCGGGAACACTCTTTCTTGAGATATTTGTATGGCTTTCTCTCTGACTTAAATCTCTTCTGTTCAGAAAATCTTACCTAAGAAACCTATCTAAAATAATACCAACACATGCTCCACTTATGTTCCTTTGTCTCCAAAGCCCTTACAATTATCTGTGAAATTGGTTTCCAAATATTTGGTTCACTTCCTGGTTCACTAACCATAACCAGGAAGGTTTGACTCTTAATAACCTACATATTCAAGTCCAAATTCTTCAGTATGGAATTCAAGACCCTTTCAATTTGGCCTCAACTTAACTTTTCTAGCTGTATCTCTACCTTCATACTGCTTGTGCTACCCTGTACCCTCTTCTCTGCCTCTTCTACCCTCACCTACCTGACCACATGTATTCTTCCTCTGCTCAAGTCTCACAGTGTAACGGTTACCAACTGGAGTAAGATAGAGCTGTGTTTGAGTTCAGCTCCTCTAATCATTATCTGTGTGAACTTAGGAAAGTTACTTAATTACGTAGTCCTTGATTTACTTCTCCATGAAATAAGATAATAACGATCTTAAAATGTTGTTATGGAATGGGGTAATGTATATACCAAGAGACTGGCATAGAACTAGTGCTTCTTTTCTTCTCTTTCCTTAACTTGATTCTTTCATGTTCCATTCCAGAAACATAATGAAAAATCACTCTTTAATTGGTCAGTGGATCATTGTCAGTCTTGAGAGTAATCTTCTGTGTCATACAAAGTCATTGGCTTTGACTTTTAAAAATTATTTTTTCAGAGGCTTGGATGAAAAGTTGGAAGAGAATTAGTGATTTTACAGCTTAAGGCAACTCAGTTAGTAAGTAACAGGGCCAAAGCACATCCACATCACTCCAAAGCCTTTGACTAATCTGCTTCACTGTGAGGCTATATGGTGCAGCAGACACAAGTCTGAGAGGAATAAACTGAGAATTGGGATAACAGGAATCTGAACTCATTGTTATCTTGATAGGCTGAAGTGGGTTCTTAGGGTGAATTAATAGAAGTATAGCTCAAGATCAAGAAAAATATTAGTCTGGCACATAGAAGGCACTCAAATGTTTTTGATTTTTTTTTTTTAATTAAATTGAATTGTCAGACCAGATATTAGAATATTATGTTCTATTCTTTGTGCCATATGTTAAATGTTGCTCTGCCAAACCAGACTCAGAGACTTAGCCAGTGAGCACTCTGGAAACCATGTCAGCTGAAGAACGGCTGAAAGAAGTATGGGTGTTTAATCTGGCTTGTGTATGGGTGATAGGGGTGGAATGGAATCGCTATTTTCAAATATTTGAAGATCTGATTGAGTAAGAGGGGTTAACATATTCTGTGAGACTAGAGGGCTAGAACCAGGGCAAATGTTTATAAGGGAAATTGATTTTCACTCACTAGAAGAAACAAACTTTAAAGTTTGTTTTCTAACAATAGAAGGAGTAACTTCCTGGTGATTGGAGGTGTTCAGGTGGAGGTTAAGAAACTGCCTTTCAGGGATATTGTAGAGGGATATGTACACTGGGTGGGAGATTGAGCTTTTTAACTAAAGAGAGTTTTTTTATTAGTTCAATGTTCTCTGTTTATTTTATCTCAGGAGCTACATTGTAAATTTCCCAGGGAGCAAGGATAGATCTCTTTCTTCTGTATCTCCCCGGAGCATCGTGAGGATCATTTCTGTTTTATTTCTATACTTCCATGTAAAAATCCTTGAAATAAGCAAATGAACCTTCTAATCTTCTCTTCTCCCATCTCCTGTCTTCTCTCGCCACCACTCCCCCATAACCAAATTCAACAGTCTAAGCCTGAGAGTGTGGCTAGAGAATCATAACATTCTCCATCTAAAAGGGCTCTTTGGTCATCTAGATTTGAGACTTCCTTCCACATCCATAGTGACATGACCAAGGCCCCATCACTGGACTGTGACAGAAATGAGCCCAGGAGTCAGGATTTCTGGCTCCTATACCACCTCCCTTGGGACACATTGTAAGATCCAGAAATTGATGGCTGGTAGCCTGCCTCTACATTGTTTTTTGATGAGGGGAATCCAGGACAGTTGCTGCTATTATAAATGATTATTGCACTTTCCAAATCCTAGCTTTCATAACTTCACTCTGTTTGTTCTTGTGCCAAGTTCACATTCAGATATTGTTTTCATTTGGTGTGTGGGAGGTTTTTTTTGCTGTCAACTCTTTATGGACAAGTGTTTACTTATTAAGTTTTCTTCTGTGCTATAGTGTGAAAACATTTTTTTCCTTTTGGGTTTGTTTTGTGTGTTTTATGCTCAGTGACTGTTGTGGGATTGAGTAGATGAGCCCACATACAGATTTAGGTTGGGCCTCTGTGGGTGGTTTAGAATGTTTGTGACATTTATGGTTTGCAGAAGCTGAAGGGGTGGCCTGTTCTATACCCTTCTTGCAAGGATAGGTATGTCATGTGTTTGCCAGACCATGCTAGCTATGTGCCTTTGTAATTTTACCATAACTTCTTTTTTTTGGACAGATTCTCCACACTTTTAAAAATCTGTAAACTATTATTCCTTTCTTGCAGCTTTATGAAGGAGTTATATGCTAGATGAATGCTGGGTAAGGGAGCAGAGAGAGGAAGAAAGAGAAGATTTGGAGAATGAGTGGGAAGAAAGGCTTGGGTCTTCCCCTGCCAAAATTTAATACTGAGAGACTGATTTTAAAAGATACTGATGAAGCTCCAGGTAGTGCTGCTTAGTTCAGCATTTATTCCTATGGGTGTTTTGATAAGCCTTGTACTCAAACATAAAACACTCAAATAACATAGTGTAACTCATTTTTTTAACTAAGATATTTTCTATGTATTGGTGATATTTTTCTATGCATATTCCCATTGGCGAATGTGTCCAGTAAATAGTTTATGGTTAAACATCTAAAATGACAATAAAACTTGGATTAAAAGAAGTTGTTATTGGTAACTTGTTATATTCAAGTAGTCAGATGTTTTTCATTCGCTGACTAGAATGCATGTTTAAAATACAGCTTTGGAGCTCAATTAGTAGCGACAGTTGGAACAGAGATGAACATGTATTAAATTAACCTAGTCATTAGTTTTTAATTTAAATACTGTTCAGCTAAATAATTTGGCACCCAGGGAGTTTCAGTGGTGCTGGGCTGGCAGTTTAAGCACATCACTAATTATTCACAGGTTTTTTTTCTCCCCTTTTCAAAGAAATGTGGAACCAGCAATTTATTGTGGTAAAAATATTTTCATGCACTTGCTTTTTCTGTGAAAATATTTTTCGCACATGGATGACTGGTACTACAAAGTTAGCTTTCACCACCTCCAGGTCAGTTCGTTTTAGAACATTTGGAAAATGATACCCTTGAAATAAGAAAATTAAGTAAAGAAAAGTCTAACAGCTTGTGGAGGACTGGGTTTGAGGCTCAAACTGAAGATTTTTCCTGTCATATGATTAAAAACTGAGCATTCTTTAAATCAGCCTACTCAGCTTTCTAGGGGAAGGATTTCCTATATTGTTCGTATCTATCTCCCTCACCCCGTGTGCCTTTTATTGTCACAAACCAAAATAATTTTAGGAGTTTTGTTGATAGGGTTAGAAATTATGAAAAAATAATAAAGGACTCAATGTGTGATTCTTTTCAAGCAAACAACAAAAATTTTGGGCAACTTCTCTGTATATAGTGGGCAACTTCTCTGTATATAGAACATAGGTTGCTGGCACCACCATATATATGAATAAACATGAGAATCAGCACAAAATATTGGAAAGAATGTAGTCTTGGAAGTTTGTCTTAACCTGGACTTTGATGGAGTATCAAACATGGAAGATCCTTGGAATTATCTAGTTAAAATCCTGTTTTTGGGTAAGTCTCAGAGAGGCGAAGAAATTTCTTCCATTTTACTCTTCTGCTTATTCTTGCCTGGCTAGTTTCTAGTTTAGCCAAATCCCTTTTAAAGCCCACTGATGTCTAGTCTATAATACTAGAATGGACACAATATTCTAGTGTTAATACTATATAGTCCTTGTAGATAGATTCTCCATCGTTTGCTTGGTACACTAATTTTATTTCAGTATTTTCTTCTTTGTGATAGAGAAAAATGAATGACTGTACTTTTTATTCAAGGGCAGAAACAGTGTTTTATTTTTCTTTGCGTTGATGCTTATGATGGTAATTGACATTTATACACTCAGAAATTATCTTGTTGAATGAATTGGGATAAGCTTTTGTCACTCTTACACAATCTTAGAATCACAGACTTGTTAAGACATTCAGAGATCTACTCTAACTCATTGCTTTTGTGTTTTGTATTTTTTAAAGATTTATCTTTAAAATTTATTTCTTCCCATTCCCTTGTTTGCACTTGCTGTGTCTGTTTGTCTTCCTTGTCTCTTTAGGAGGCACCAGGAACTGGGAGGCAGGCGCCTAATCGCTTGAGCCACCTCCGTTCCGTGCTTTGTTGTATCTGTCATGTTTTTTTTCTCTTCTTGTGTCTCTTATTGCAACATCTTGTTGTATCAGCTTTCTGTGCCTGCCCATTGCATCAGCTCACTGTCTTGCTTGTCTTCGTTAGGAGGCACCAGTAACCTCTGTTCCCTGCTTTATTGTTCTCTCATTATGTTTTTTTCTTGTGTCTCTTCTTGTGTTGTCTTGTGGTGTCAGCTTGCTCTGCCTGCCCATCGTTCCATAGCTTGCTGTCTTCTTTAGGAGGCACCAGGAATTGGATCAGGGACCTCCTATGTGGTAGGTGGGAGATCAGTTGTTTGAGCCACATCTGCTTCCCTCCAACTCATTGCTTTTGAAATAAGAAAATACTTTTTTGCCGTTGGCAATGATGCTGTCCTATTTTACTTAACTCCACAGAGAGAAATTCTTAAGTTTAATAAGTAATTGTAACTATTTAACAAACCATACATTTATATTTCTTTTTTAATATATTAGAAACATTCCATACATTTTTATCATAAACACAATTCTAATTTTCCTCCTTCTTGTTTTCTCTGTGCTTTTTCTGCAAAGTACTTTTTATTTTTTATTTTATTTGAGAAGTTGTGAATTAAGAAAAAAATCATGCATGCCATACAGGATTCCCATGTAACACTGACCATCAACACCTTACATTGTTGGGATGCTGTGACACATTTGTTACAAATGATGGAAGAACATTGTCATAGTATTATATTATTGCTATCATTCATAACTTATATTTGATGTATTTTTTCCACAAACCATTCTATTATTAACACCATGCATTAGTATTGTATATTTGTTATATTTCATGAGAGAATGTTCTCATATTTGTACTGTTAACCACAGTCCATCATCCACCGCGGAGCTCATTGTGTTATATTTTCCCCTGCAAAGTACTTTTTTGATCAGCTCCTCTCCTCACTTCTGTGAATTTAAAGCTTTCAGCTTTTCCCCCCTCAGAAAGGATACCTTGTGCCCTGCCACTTTCCCCAGTTACTTAGTTCAGAATTCAAGTATTTTTGAGTGTGTCTATGAGTTGTAGAACCTAAATCATATGAGGAACTGCAGCTACAGGGGAGTCTGGGAAAGGTGGTTTTGAGTTTTCCAGTCTGCATTTCAGGAGGTTGGAACGGATCGTCAGTGAGTCTATTGACAGCATTCACCACAAGCCCTAACTGAAATTATGTGTCAATCATAAAGTGTTTTTATGGTCATAAATCCATAGTTCTGTAGGAAGCTCATTAGGGACTTCCTGTAAAACCATGAAGAGATCATTTAACCTTTCTCATCTGCAGTTTTACTTTGTACAATAAAAAAAGAGTAATTGCTAACTACCTGCCTGCAAACCTGTTCCTAACCCTGTGGATGATGGGGACAGTTCAAGAGAGTTAATAATTGCTGTATTAACAGTAGCTCTGAGTTAACAGCCTCCCCAGAGTGTGGTGATGGCTCTGTGAGCTCTGAGCTGTCTGCCTCACCAGCTTAAAAGCAGGCAAGCAAACAGCTCATCCTCCATACTGTTACCAAGAAAATCTTCTTAAAACACAAACCTCACTATGTTTTTCCTCTGAGGTTTTCCTGTGCCTCCCTATTTCTTAGAGGATCAAGGTAAAGCCTGTAATTCTTTATTTTCTCTACAAATTTTTATTCTGATTTTTAGTTAAATGCAGCTTTAAGTTCATAGCTTAATAATTAAGAGTCATTCACTGAAGTCAATATACATATCCAGTATTGCAATCTAAGCTATCATTCCATATACACAGTTGAAAATAACTACATTGTGGCCTAACAAATGCTAGGACTTTTGTATTATTTTGTTTTTTCAACCAGAAGTAGTTTTTAAAGGTATTAAAACAGGTATTTAGTAACACACTGAAGTCATTGTACACACAGAACCAAGTCAGAGCTTTTATATTTGAGTTTATTTTTCAATTAACTTTTAAAACACTGCTATATTTGAACATAAAATAAAAAGAAGATAAAGTAGTGAGTATATTGGGATTATATAGTCCATCACGTGTTTACTACTGCATAAAAATGCCAGTAATGAGTGTTATTTGCTAGCCCCCATGAAGAGGTTTCATAATGAACTCCACCTCTGGTATGATTCTTAAAATGACATGTGAAGCCTTCTGTGATCTGGTCCTGCTGACTTCACTTACCTCAAGTCTTTCCTCTCTATCCTTATTTTTCAATTCCAATTACATTGATCTGTTTATTGTTACCCACATATACCTTTTTGCTTCTTGCCTCTATGCCTTTCCTAATAAAACCAGAGTGTCTAAGAGCACACACTTTGGGATCAAACCACCTTGGGTTTGAATCCCATCCCCATTTATTTTATAGGATTAATTGGTGCACACAATTGTGGGGGTTGGTAAATAAGAAATCAGGAGAGCAGGCCAGCAGGCTGAAAACTCAGAAAGGGTCAATGTTGTAGTTTTGAGTGCAAAATCTCTGACAGGCTGGCAGTCTGGAAACTCAGACTGAACTTTAATATTGCAGTCTTGAGGCAGAATTTCTTTTCCAGGAAACCTCAGTTTTTGCTTTTAAGGCCTTCATCAGTTTGGATGAGGCCCACCCATATTATCAAGGGTAACCTTTAAAGTCAACTGTTGGTTATAGATTTTTAAAACATATTCACAGCAGTATCTAGACTAATATTTGACCAAACAACCAGGCTGAGTAACACTAACCATCACATAGGGCAGATGTGTTTTCTTTGGTACTAGATGAACTTGTTTTATAGCCCAAGTATCTAATCACTTTGTAAATGATGGGCCATCATTTACACAATGATGGGTGTCAGTTTTCTTAGCTGTAAAGAGCTATTTCAGGAGTGCAGAAGGATCCAAGATAATGTATGTAAAGTGTCTTTCACTGTTCTGGGTACATGGTAGCTGCTCGGTAAGCATTGGTTCTTATCAACCTTGCTATTTCTGCTAATTGTACCTTAACTATTTAATACTGAGTAATAGGGTTACTGAGTATCACAGTCCCTCAAAATTTTTTCACTTGAGCTTTTTTTTTTTTTCTTTTTACGGAAGTAGCAGGAAATGTTTATTAGTCTATAGAGCTAATTAATTGGTATTTTTCACTTTGGATTATCGACAGCTCTGTATTCCTCTGGCTACCAGGTGTGAGGGTTGAACGCGGCAAAAAGGAAAATAATAAATAAAAGTCAAGATTGTTTTCTTGTTCCATGGGTACTCAGAGCTAGGAAAAATCTTTTCCAGATGGTCTTTCACATGATACCGCTCAATTCCGCCTCACCCCTGTTAATATTTGATGTCCTTTCCTATCTAGTTTAATTCTGTTCCTTTCCCCAACAAGATGGATCTGGTCTCTGATTTGAGCAGACTCATTTATCACTGCTGTTTATTCTAGCATTAGTATAATTCGGGGATAATAATGTGTGACATTTAGGTAAGTGGTGGTGGTTTGAATCCCATGTTTGAAAAACAGATGGAGTGAGACATCAATGAAATATGGTTATGAAAAAAATCATATACACAATTTACTACTAATTATTGTTACTTATTCAGTTATGCTTGTCATTTTGAGGAGAAATCTTAGTCCTGAGGCCTTTTGGACTGTGGACTGATACTCACCTTGAACTCTGTTGTCCATGCACTTTAAATTCATTTGAAGGGAAGACAGTCAGATTGAAGAGATGTATTATCTGAATACACACACAGACACACACACATATGGGTATATAATACATATTTCTAGCTCCCATTTTAGAATGATGTCTGACATTTATTAAATTATAGCTCTATTATATTTAATAATACCGTAGTAGAACTTGAAAGAATTAGTACTCTTCCTAGGATACTTACTAATCCAAGGGGTAAGATTTAAGTGTCTTCTAACATTTGGCTAAAAATATTTAGAGTAATCACGAGTAGGCAGTTCACTGAAAGTACTCTAAATAAATTAATATTCTGAAAAAGGGACCTGATTATAAAATTGGAGGGCAAAATTTGAAAAGGTGTGGCAAATCCACCATTTGTTGTGGAGATTGAGGCCTAAAGTATATTCATTGATTTACCCAAAGTCAGAGAGCTACTTATTGGTAGGCTCTAACTCCTGACTCATTTCTCTTTCTGTTGTATATTAACTAGCTGGCTTTAAATAAAAATTGGCAGCAATTAGCAATTACTGAGAAAAGCTCAGAAATGTTATTCTCTTTCACTCTTTTTTTTTGGTCATAGTAAGAGAAATGGTGTTGAAATAGCCTTAAATGAAGAACACATTGAACTTAATTTTCTCCTTTTGGACAACGGGGACTGTTAGTTTTCATGGTCCTGGGAATGAAAAGAGATAATGGGAACATTATTTCTTCTTTCTTTATTCATTCTTCTCTAGTAATATGCACCCCCTGCCCTTTAAAAGGATCACATTGCTTCATAGAGACCAGGTGTGTTTCTTTTCTAGTTTCTTAGAAGCACAGAGGTAAGATGTTTATACAAAGGGAACTTCTGCCATAACATATTCTGATACTTATCAATTACATTGGGAAGGAAGGATTCAGTGGTTCCTTTACCATTGAATTTCCAAGGTCCTAAAAGCAATGAGAGAATGATTAAGAACACAACATTTTATGTATATATGTATGCATATATATAGTATCAAGACTTCTTAGAAACTGAGGTTTTGTTTTTTAAAAAGGTTCAGACATATTTCTACACATTTATTTTGCAGACCTTTTCTGAGGCAATTAGATTTAATGTGGATTATGGAGTTTTTGAAGTAGTTAACAATGCTCCACAACTTCTGGAAAAACAATTGAAAAAAATTCTACAAAATCAGCAACCTCGAAATCCCATCTATGATGTTGTAAGGAAGAGAAAGAATGATATCAAACCTTTTCAAATGAGTGCCCTCTCTGAAGATGAAACCATTAATGTCAACTATAATATTATGGTAAGAAAGTATATTTGAGTTTCGATCTTGCTTAATAAATCATTTGGGATAATTAACATGAGGTTCCTTCGGCTTCTCTTTCTACAATGTAACTATATAAGTTAAATTTTATTTTACTCACACATTGCATTTGTTAGATGCTATAGATCATCTTAATTTTGGTTAATTTTGTGCAGTATACATATGTATATCCCCTTATAGTTTAGATACAGTCTGGAAAATGTGAGTATATGGTGAATTTATTCCATGTGGTCTTTTAACCAGTCCAGTCATGCAGTTGGGAATTGAGACTTCTGATTTTGAAGTTATACTGTGTGGTTCTGATCTCCCTGGCCTTCAATTCTACTTCCAGCTTATGGTCTTATCTACTTAGCATGAGGTCAGGAACCTGGGTTCTAATATTGGCTCTTCAGCTTGCTAGGTTTGTATCCTTTGCTGAATCTCATTATCGTCTGTCAAATGATGCCTTTCTTAACTACTACTTGGCTTTGTTGTGTGGATCAAAAATGAAATTGATAATGGATCTTTAACACTAGTATTTCCCACTGATTTAAAATGTCTGCTAGAACTAGGCTAAAGTTACTTAAGACACAGCTCTACTCTAACCTGAAAGTTATGTAATTCTTCTGATGCTGAATTAAAATAATTTCTGGGAAGTAGAGTTTGGCCCAGTGGATGGGGCGTCCATCTACCACATGGGAGGTCCGCGGTTCAGACCCCGGGCCTCCTTGACCCATGTGGAGCTGGCCCACGCAGGGTGCTGATGCATGCGGGGAGTCCCGAGCCACGCAGGAGTGCTCCCATCCCCCACCCCCCGCGTGTGGGAGCCCCACATGAGGGGTGTGTGCCCCGAAAGGAGAGCCGCCCAGCACGAAAGGAAGCGCAGCCTGCCCAGGGATGGCACCGCACGCACAGAGAGTTGATGCAGCAGGATGACGTAACAGAGAGAAACACAGGTTCCCAATGCCACTGACAACAACAGAAGCAGACAAAAACAAGAATGTGCAGCGAATGGACACAGAGAACAGACAACTGGAGTGGGACGGGGGAGGGGATAGAAATAAATAAAATAAATCTTTAAAAAAATTTCTATCTTCACTGTTAATTTCAATCGATTAATATTTTAATTAAAGGATTATGTTGAGACCTCAGGAATTTTTCCATTTGGGGAGGTTGTTAATATATAAGATTAAAAGATTATTTTCTTTTGATAAACTGAAAATAGCCATTATTGTTAGTAGATATTACTGGAAGGCAAGTATGGTTCAATAATAGGAATCTCTTCCTATGCCTTAACATATTACTAGGACAATGGAAAGAATTCATTTATCATAATTAGTGTCAATAAATACCAAAAGGCATTCAGTAAAATTTAACATCTGTTCTTCATAAAATAGGAATGGGAGGCTATTTCCTTAACACTGTGCTGCTTTGAGTCCTTTGTGGACCCCAGAAAATCCTTTCTTAAAGCCAACCTACTCCTGTGCCTGTAAACCCATTGTAGTTAGGACCTTTTGATTAGATTTGGTTACAGGACCTTCCTTTTGATTAGATCTCTTCAGTAGGGCATGACTTAGGTTGGGTTTTAATCCTCTTACTGGAGTCCTTTATAAATGGAGGAATAAAAGCTACAGATGCAGGAAAAAAGATGTAGAGACAGAAGCTTCGTGAAGTTGGTATCGATGAACCCAAGAGAAAGAAAAGCCACTGATGAAGCAACCAGAAGCTGGAAGCAGTGAGGTCCAGAGAAGAGGGGAGAAACAAGTGGATACAGACACCGCCATGTGCCTGATTGTCCACAGCTTATCTCAGGAAGAAAATGAGCCTGGAGAAGAGGGCAAAGACCTGCAGAAGTGCCATGATCTCTTGCTATGAGGCAGGTGTCTAGGATCACCAGCAACTAACCTTTGGGAAAAGAGTTGTCTCCTCATGTCTTGATTTGGACATTTTTCTCAGCCTCAGAACTGTAAGCTTTTAACCTAATAAGTTCCCACTGTAAAAGCCAACATATTTCTAGTATATTGCTCCCAGCAGCATTTAGAAAACTAAAACAATCATGGAAAGCAAATATCTCAGGCCAATAACCACAGTATGTTTGCTGATAAAACTTTGGAAACATCCATTTGTATTTAAGAGCAAGATAAAGGTGCTTTACTTTGTAATTTATTTTTGACACTGTTGTGAAAGTGCCACCCAGTGCAATTGGAATAAAAAAAACAAGGTATAACTATTTGGGGGAAAAAGGTAGGAGTAATTATCATATCTTTCAGGTATGGTGATTACATGATCATAAAACTTAAGAGAATCGACTGAAACTATAAGAAACAATACGAGTACAATAAGTTATCTATTTACAAATAAATACAAATTGACAGCTTTTCACATATGTTATTGGTATCCAGTGAGAAAATTTAGTGGACAAAATTTCCATCTACAATATCTATGAAAGAAAAACAAAAGCAAAGTTTATAAACTCTCTAAGGAATATTTCAAGAGATTATATGAAAGAGGGATTATATGAAATAAAGCTGTAAAACTTTATGAAGGGCCCATATAAAGTAAAAAGTATGAATAAATAGACATATTATTAATCAGATAAGACTTAACTTTTAGAAGGATATCAGTTCTCTCCTAACTTATAAATTTAGTGAACTCCTACTCACAGTCCCAAAAGAATTTGTAAAATGATTCCAAAATTCATGTAAAATAGTGGTTCTTAATAAGAACACTCATACTAGATTTTGATTAAGTCATCTTGAAAAAGTTCTTCAAATGGGTTTCCTCCAACATTTTATTAGGAAAAAATTTCAAACTTACAGGGAGAAAGAATTTAACAGTGAACTCTGTGGTAAAGTGATCACTTAGATTTTTGCCAATAACATTTTACTGTACTTGGTTCATCACTCATCTGTCCATCTATCTACCCCTTTATCCATTAATTCATTTTTAAAGTAAATTGTAAACATTAGTATACTTCTCCTGGAGTATTTTAGCCTGTAGATTGTTAACTAGAGTGTAATATTTGTTTAGAATGCTTTTTTGATGTAAAATTTATATAGTTATATATACAAATCATTTTACGTTTTCAACAAATACATACACCTGTGTAACTGAAACCCTCATTAAGATGTAGAAAGTTACTATCACCCTAGAAAGTTCTGTCATGCCCCTTCCCAGTCAATCTGTACTTCCCAGACAACCATTGCTCTGATGTTTTTCCACCACTTTTACCACTTCTGTTCAACATCCTACTGGAAGTCCTGGCTAGTGCAATAAGATGAGAAAAATAAATAAAAGGCAAGTCGATTGGAAAGGAAGAAAGATGTTATATAAAAATGCTAAAGATTTACCAACATGCTGCTACATGTGAGTTTAGCAAAGCTGTGATTACAAGATCAAATACAAAAGTCAGTTGTGGGAATTGGATTCAGCCCACCTGATAGAGTGTCCGCCTACCACATGGGAGGTTCAGGGTTCAAACCCAGGGCCTCCTGACCTGTGTGGTGAGCTGGCCCATGCGCAGTGCTGATGCGCACAAGAAGTGCCGTGCCACGTAGGGGTGTCTCCCGCGTAGGGGAACCCCACACGCAAGGAGTGCACCCTGTAAGGAGAGCCGCCCCACGCTAAAAAATAGTGCAGCCTGCCCAGGAGTGGCGCCACACACATGGAGAGCTGACGCAGCAAGATGACACAACAAAAAGGAGACACAGTTTCCCAGTGCAACTGACAAGAATAAAGGGGGCACAGAAGAACACACAGCAAATGGACACAGAAAGCAGACAACTGGTGGGGGTGGGGGAAGGGGAGAGAAATAAATAAAATAAATCTTTAAAAAAAAAGGTCAGTTGTATTTTTATATTCTAACAATGAACAAATGGAAACAAATTGTGAAATAGTATCATTTACAGTAGCACTAAAATACATGAAATTCTT
Organism: Dasypus novemcinctus; assembly: GCF_030445035.2. NCBI lineage: Eukaryota > Metazoa > Chordata > Mammalia > Cingulata > Dasypodidae > Dasypus > Dasypus novemcinctus. Next base: position 62,841,433 of record NC_080686.1, on the reverse strand, counting down.
AGGAATAAATTTTAAAAAATATGTACATGCTCTTTTTTTTAACTCTTGCTAGATGATGCCTTTTTATTTATTTTTAAATTTTTAAATTTTTATTTAATTGTCTTTTTTTTTAAAGCAGTGGAAGAAATTATACATTCTCTTTTTCCTGAAAATTAAAATGCTGAAGGAAAATATCAAAAGAGGTCTAAATAATTGGAGATACATAGTGTACATGGATTGAAAAACAATATTGTTAAGATGTCAGTTCTCCTCAAATTGATCTATATTTTTGTATTAGCCAAAGGGGCTTTTATAAAGGGTATTTATTTGGGGTCGAAGCTTACAGTTAGCAGGCCCTAATGAGTCCAACTCAAGGTACCATAAGAGGTACTTTCTCACTCAAAGTCTGTTGCCCCATGTTGGAGCAAGATAGTGGGCAATGTCTGTGAGGATTCAGCCCTCCTCCTTCCTCTTAAGGCTCCGTGGTCTCAGCTTCTTCCCATCTCAGCTGTAGGCTGGCACAAGGCTTGTCACTCTCCCCAGGACTTGTTTCTTTCCACGCTAAGCTGCTTTTTTCTTTCCATAAGGTCAGCTGTAGACTATCAGATTCTTCTCTCTTCCATGTCTAAGCCATGTCTATGGAGCATTCTCTGTTGCTGCATGTCTGCTTCTTTGTTCTCCCTTTCCATATTTCCTTCCCTGTCTTTAAGCATCCGTTTATATAGCCCACTGCTGTAGGCCAGCTGTAGGTGGGGACTCAACCCTGTACTCCCTAATGAGGTGGTCAAATAAAAGCCCTAATCTTGGTTTAATAAGCTCTAATCTTGATTAATAGTCTAATAAAATCTAATATGCCCAGAGGAACAGACCAATTACAAACACAATCCACTATATGTTTTTGGAATTCATAAAACAATACCAAACTGCCACAATATTCAATACAATCTTTTCTTTAAAAGTTAACCCCTTTTATTTTTTTCATTAAAAATTTTATTGATGTATGTCATTTATATGTGAACATACATATACAGTAAGTGTACAGTAAAAGTTGTGAACTTATAAAACAAACATGTATAACATCATAGAAGGCTCCCATACATCATCCTACAACCAGTACTTTGCATTGTTGCTAAACATTTGTTAAAAATTATGAAAGAGCATTGTCAAATTATTACTGCTAACTATAGTCTGTATCTTACATTTGGTGTATTTTCCCCCCAACCCCCCTTATTAATTTTTTTTGTTTGTAAACCATACAATTTATCTAAAGTCAGCACAATCAAATACCAACAGGATTGGGGGTAGAAGTTAACAAACTGATTCCAAAGTGGGTGGAAAGGCAGATGAACAAGAATAACCAAAATAACTTTGTAAAAGATGAACAAATTTGAAGGACTTACATTACCTGATTTCAAGACTTACATGGTATCCCCAGGGTAGTGCTGGAGATGTTAAATAGTTAACAAAACTTTTTAAAAATGGAAGAACAAGAGGCCTGCTGTCAACATAGTGACACCACCAACCTTTCCTGGCTAGTTCTTTTACTGTTTGTGATTCTTTTTAACCCATTTTATGACTGTGAAAATACTGAGACTGATTGACTTTTTCCCCTTTCCTCCTCCTCCAGCAAGTTACTTTTCATTTGCAGAGTCAGTTAATATGTAAAGTGGATATTATAATGGTTGATGCAGGATTCTTGAGAGAATTAAAGAAATACTAGAAAGGCAAGGAGCGGCCTCAAATTTGTAACTCAGGGTTATCTTTCCCTCTTGTGCAATAGAAGTAGGGATAGAGCTCCTAGTGAGGAGTTAGGGGTTATTATTGCTCTCATAATTAGGCCTTTATTGTTAGGGGTCATTATTGCTCTCATAATTAGACCTTTATTGTTCTAAAAGCTGTTATCTTTGACTCTGTCATTGTCTTTTTTATATTTCTTCTAATAGTGTCTCAGTCGAGAAGAAGGTATTAAGTGGATCAAAAAAGAAAGACTTCCAGCATTTCTGGAAAGTGATTGCTACTTTGAATACAGGTGCTGTAGTCCCATCAATATAAATATTTTTAATGCTTATTAAATTTTTCTTACTTAAATCCTTTTCCTCCACCTTCTTAGTAAAATTATACAATAACCCATTAGAATTTGGATCCTACCTGCTGTAAAATAAGTGATAGAAAATGGTAAAAAATCAGTTAACTTTTCCAAAGACATTTCACAGAAACAGTACCTAATAAATGAACTTCAGTTGTACTTCTTTGACCATTGTAAGTTATCTCTTGGTAATAATGGTATTTATGTGCAGGTGTTAAAAAATGTCATGGAAAAAATAGAATATCATACTGGAGGGCCAAGCTTTTCCATTATAGGCCCTGACTTTTAAAGTGTATATACTAAATTTCCTGAATTTTACTAACTTTTACCTTTTCTTAGAACAACCATTTTTAAAATCAAAATAAAATAAAGTAAAACAGAGTAACAATTAATTAGTAGATTTATGAATAAGCCATTAATTTTAGTAGAGCCTAAGTAAGAATCATTTTGCAGAGTTGGGAGGAGAGATTGACTTGAATATATAAAATATTATTTTGTTTTTTTTTTTCTGAATTCTACAATGCTTGAAACTTATTTCAGGTTTTCATGATTTCTAAAATGCAGGTTAGCAAAATTAGTCTCACAAGTAAGATGGAGCGGATCAGGCATGAATATCATGGTGGATACAGAATTCTCTCCCTGGGTCCTGAAAAGGCCACCCACTCCACCACCTCCTTTAGTTGAAGAAGAAAATCTAATAATTATGAAAAAGTTCTACATTTCTCTTGGCGAGGTAAAAGTATGAGTATTTTTTTGTGACTTATCACGTAAATGAAGCTTCTTATTTTAGGCACATGAATTTCAGTTATACTACTAGAACTGGAAAAATTATTTCAAATACTTCTGAAGCAGATTTAGCAGTACTTGCTTATTTATTTGCTCTGCATTTTTGTCACATGAAACATAATTGGAAAATCATTCTCTTATGCAAACAGGAACAAAAGCAATATGCTTAGTCTCACCTGGGAGGCAAGGGTAATTTTAATGATATCCATGGTTTCATTTTCATTCCAAAATTTGTATTACTTGGATTCTGTTACTTTTGTACCAAAACTGATAAATTGAGTAGTCTTCTTCCTATTGCCTAGGTTTTTCCACAGTACTAAGATGCATTACTGTTTAACTATGATTCCTAAGATAAATTTGTTCTCCACAATTGGAGACATGTTAGATTGTATGACCATATTTGAAAAGATCTAACCTAGAATCAAATGTCCTTTTAGAGTGTCACTGTATAGTGAATATTGTTGTTTGATATTTGGCCTTTAACTCTCAGCTCTCATTTCTGGGAACACACTTCCAACATAAATTCTATATAGCAGATGATGAGGGCTTTCTTAAAATCAGGAATGGAAAATATGTGGCCCATGTGCTGTTACTCTTCTAGTCTCCATCCATGACAAACATTGCTAATCAATCATGGCAGTTTTCCTTCTGACCTAGGCCTTGGCTCCAAATTCTTTTCAACACACCCCTCTGGACAGGCACTTCCAATTGATCAAAGATGTCATACAAGAGGAAACCTATTTGCCATCTCTGTTGGAATGGCTATACTTATGCTGTCTTGAATATTTTTTTCATCTGTAGTTCCTATTTAATTTTGTAGTTTAACATTTCTGTCAGTAGTATTTGGTAAAAAAATGTTTAAAATTTTGCCAGTTCCAGTATTTCTCCTGAATAATGTGTAGTGATGTACAAAAGGCACACTTTTCTCCTCACCTGTACTTATTTTTATTTATTTTTTCTTTTAATTTAAACACTATAGGAATGTCAGGAATGTCATAAAAATATGTCCTGCTAGTAGAGGCCAATAAATATGCAAACGGAAGGTTTGATCCAGGGGAAAAAGTTCTGATTCCTTACATGTGAATTTAATCAAATATAAATAAGGAAGTAAAATCCAAGTTAGTTTATTTTTGCTATTTTCTGAGATAAAAAACTCATTTCTATACACTTATGTATTACCATTTTTCAATAGCCTTTGAACTTTGAGGATTCAAATTTCTTTGGGCCCTTTATTTATGGGATTAATCTTTCTGAAAATGGTAATATTTCTTTAAGTCTTCGGTTGTACCATCTAAATGTTTGTCCTATCTCTTAGAAGTATAAAATGGAATAATTAACTGCTTTTTTGTCTGACTATTTCTTTCTCCCCTCTCCTTCATTTCTTCATCATTTTTTTGTGAAGTTGAAATAGCAAGTGTACATGTGTACTGCTCTCTCTCAACTCCTTGAGAGTTCCGTAATTATTTTGACCTCTCAGTGCTTAGAATACTGCCTGGAATAGAGTAATTAATATATGTTGAATGAACATATAATTAATAATAAATGGATTGGTTTTAAAGGAAGGAAAGGTGGGTACAAAAGTGTATTGGAGGGAGTGGGTGTATTTCAGTGCTGAAGCACCTGCTTCTCCTGAATGAGGTCCTGAGTTCAATTTCTGGTTCTTCTTTTAAAAAAATGTATTAGAGTCTTTGAAAGCTTTTGCTCACCCAGGATATCTTATCTATGAGAGGGGCAGTGACTACACAGATGCTGTCTATATTTCTCTGTCTTGCTTTGGTATTCAGTGTAAGAGTCAGGGAACAGTATCTCTTCCACCTGAGCATTGCCTCTTCTATGGGTGTTGCTTAAGTTCAGTGCCAACTAACTGACTGAGTTGAAAAACTGAGAAATGAGAGTAAGACTGGATATTCCTTTCTCTGCTCCTGTTGAGAATTTAGATTCTTTCAGAAAAATAGGTGGGCACATTGCTGAGAAAGGTAGGCAGAGGAGTTCTAAAAGCTGAGGGTCAGCTTGGGAGTGGGATCAGCTGATTCAGGGGTACACAAAGCAAAGGAAAAATTGAAGACTGTAACCAGGAACAGGTGGAGTTAGGAATCAGGCTGCAAGAAGCATCAAATCCAAGCATAGTTGGGAAAACTGACTCTAAGGCAAAGGGGCAACACCTGAAGGTAGAATTGCAGGGTGAACCTGGAGCGGTTTCCAGTGATACTAAGTGTGGTCTCTCTCATACTGTGTTGGAAGACATTGAGATGGGTCAGACAGGATTGGGAACATTAAATAATTGGGAAAGTTGTAAATTGGAACAGCTACCAAAAGATGAATCAAAGAATTGGTGAGCCATGGTGACTGCCAAATTGAAGTTAGATGGCATGAATTTGTAGTAAATTCAGGAAGGCTTTCATACCTATGGCCAGCAACAGCTTGAGAGTAAGAGTGGAGAAAGTATTTGGCTGGCAGGAAGATCAAGAGGGCCCTGGAGGGCTTTGGACCCTTCCATAGCTGTGATTTTCAAACTGTACTTTGCTGAGCCCTTAGAGTTTTCTGGTAGCATTTCAGGGAATATATAAGGTTTATATGTAAAATTTGTTTAAAGAAAAAAGAATACTGCTAAATTTCAAAACTGTTTTTGCCAAGAACAGATAAGGCAATCTTGAAGAAGAAGACAACTAAAGGACTTGAATGACCAGATATCAATACTGATTATAAAAATGTAATTGAGACATTGTAATCTTGCCCAAGGACAGGCATTTTAGACCAATGGAATAGGATAGAAAATCCAGAAACAGACCCATACATATACAGTGACTTAATTCATGTCAGAAATGATTCTGCAATAGAGTGGAGAAAGGATAGTCTTTTCACTAATGATTCTGGGTCAACTGGCTATCCAGATAAAGTAATTTATCTTGACTTCTACCTTATACAACACTCAAAAAAGCAATTCTAGATTGTTCTTAGATATAAGCTGAAAAGGTAGAACAATAAAGCTTTTAGAGAAAACAAAAATATCTTCATAACCTTGATATAGAGAGAGGCAAAGATTTATTAAAACAGCACAAAAAGCACTAATGTTGGAGAAAATTAGACTATATTAAAATCAAGAACTTAGATGCATCAAGAGACAACATTCAGAGAGTAAAAATAGAAAAATGGATAGAAGGCTTGAATGGGCACTTCATAAATGAGACTGTTCAGTTGGCTAATAAATAACATGCAAAGATACTCAGCTTCAAAACCAAAATTACATACTACTGCATACTCACCAGAATGGCTAATATTAAAAATGGTATAAAATTTATAAAAATGAATGGAAAACTTTGGCAGCTGCTACTGATATATATTACTAGTCTTAGTATGTTTTACCAAAGCTGACCCTACACAAGGATTCCACTTTTAGGTAAGTGTATTAGTCAGAGAAAGGGGTGCTGATGCAAAATACCAGAAATTGGTTGGTTGGTTTTTATAAAGGGTATTTATTTGGGGTAGGAGCTTACAGATAGCAGGCCATAAAGCATAAGTTACTTCCCTCACCAAAGTCTATTTTCACGTGTTGGAGCAAGATGGCTGCCAACATCTGCGAGGGTTCAGGCTTCCTGGGTTCCTCTGGGCTCAGCGCCTCTCTTTTCTCCACAAGGTCAGCTATAGACTAAGAGGCTCTCTAGACTTTGCCTCTCTCCACAAGGTCAGCTGTAGACTGTCCGGTGAACGGCTCTCTTTCCCTGTGGTTTCTGCCATGTCTAAGGAGCCGTCTCTATTCCTCTGTGTTCTTCTCCTGGTTCAGGTCCTCCTTTCCTGGGGCTTGCTTCTCTTTCCTCTGCATGCTGACTTCCTGGGGCTCCAGCTTAAGGCCTCAGCATCAAACTCCAACATCAGAAACCCTCTACTCTGTCCTTTGCCATGCCTTAATGACATGTCAATGCCCTAATGACATGACTCAATCAAAGCCCTAATCATACCTTAATCATGCCCAGGTACAGACCAGATTACAAACATAATCCAATATCTATTTTTGGAATTCATAACCATATCAAACTGCTGTACCAAAAGATATGTATAAGAATGTTTATAGATGGGAAAAATACCAATAATGCAAATTCTGACTATAGCTAACAGTAATATTATAATATTTTCATCAACTGTAACAAATGTATCTTAACAATGCTAAAGAACATTAATAGGGGGAATAAAGAGTATGGTAGCTTTCTTTTTGGAACAATGAAAATATTCTAAAGTTCATTGTGTTGATGAATGCAAAACTATGTGATTATGCTGAGAGCCATGAATCATACATTATGGATGGAGTGTGTGGTACATAAACAATAAAACTTTTAAAAAGAAAAAAAGTGTAGAAATTCTGTTTCGAATAGCTACAATATTGAAAACAACTTAAATGTCTGTAGCAAATGGATAAATAAATTTTCATATATTCATTGAATGAAACTATACAGCAATGAGAATGCATTAACTATAACCAGGTAGATGAATCTTGCGTGCATAATTTTGAATGAAAGATATTAGACACCAGAGACCATATGTTGAATTCATATAAATTTCTGAAATAGTCTCAACTTATTTATGTTAATTGAAGTGAGGATAATTGTTGGCCATGGAGGACTACAAGGGAACATTTGGGGTCTGGCTCTGGTAATGTTCACTTTCTTGATCTGGGTGCCCTTACTTAAAGTTGTTTACTCTTGAAAAATTATTAAACCATGCACCTATGATTTTTGTACTTCTCTATATTATGTTCTACTTCAACAAAATTTACTTAAAAATTTAATATGATCCTAGTTAAAAAAATAAACCACTGTTTTCAAATATTGATGAAATAAGCAGGGATCCATGCTAAGTAGAAAGGATATAAAGTTAGAAAGAACCTCTAAGAGTGGGAGAAATTAAGGATGTGGTCAAGGAATTAGAGATTATATGAGGGTCAAGAGCCAGTTCAGGGAGATATTACAGAGTAGGAGAGAAGAAAGGGCATGAGATCAGAATCTAATCTCATAATCCAAATAGTTCAAGTTATGACAATGTCAGAGATATAGCTATGTCAGGAGAGATTTATGTCTTAATAGATCAAGGTCATTAGAGCAGAGACAGTCATAAAAAACTGCAGGGGCTTAATTTAAGAAAAAATTGACCATTGGGATACATCTGAAAGGAAGTTCAGTCTCCTCAACTCTCAAAATATTCTTTCTGGGTAGGCACATACCTTGATGATCATTGAGGTAAGCCTCAGTATATTTCTTTTTCATTTTGAATTCATCTTTGCAGGGTCTAATCCCTTGTTTCCTGTTTATCTCACTACTAGATATTCCATTCTGGAGGTGTAGAGGCATATGTTTTTTATTTTTTAAATTAGGATAATGCATGGGGATAGGCAACAGAAGATGCTTCCCTCATTTTTTTAGTTTTTTTTTTTTTTTTAATTTTTAGACCTGGTTATTTAATGAGAAAAATTCTGGATAAAAGTTTCCTTCCCATTATTCTCTAAGCTAATGCATTTTCCTTTCTGTATAACTTTCTTTTATTTAATGGAATATTTCTTCATTCACACATTGTACTGCTCAAATTCAATATTATTGTAATGATTTGTTCAGGTTTGTGGAATACTGCTAATCTTAAACAAATATGCTCTTTTCTTCCTAGGCTTCCTACACCCAGACAAAAGATTGGTTTACATTAGCAAAACAAAGTCAGCAAACAGTACCAACCTTTTCATTGCCTTGTTGTGTATTCAACAACAAAATTGAATCACCAGTTATTTCATCTGTTTCTGGTAAGCAGAAAGGAAAGAATGATTTCATAACTCCTCCTTTGTCTCTTTCTTGTTCTGTCTTATAGTATATCACTTAGTGGTTGGGGAGAAAAAATTATGGCCCTCCCCGCCACCACTCCACTCACTTCCTTATGTTATTTGAGAGGAAACTTGGTATAGTGAAAAGAGCATAGGTTTAGTAACAGACTCTGATACTTATTATCTGTGTCATTTTTGATAAATTGTTCCTCTTCTGGGAGCCTTGCTTTTCTCATTTGTAAGATTAGAATAATGATACTTGCTGAACATATAGAAAATGCCTGGCCTTGTGCCTGGCAATAGGCAGTCAGTAAGGGTTTGTTTTGCCTCTATTTCCTATCACAGTTTACAAATTCTTGTTATTGAGCCTTTGAAATAAAATGGGAGCAATATTTGTCTCTTCTTAAAAGTAAATAGTTGGGAGCAGATTTGGCACCTGCCTCCCACATAAGAGGTTGGGCACCTGCCTCCCACATAAGAGGTTCTCTTCCTGGTGCCTTCTAAACAAGATAAGCAGATGCAATGAGCAGATGCAGTGAGCAGACACATGAGGGAGCCATCAAGGGAGGGGGAGTAAATAGTCATTCACAGACCTTGAGTTTTCCTTCTGTTTTTTTTTTTTTTTGACTGGGGATTGAACCTGGGACCTTGTGTGTGAGAAGCTGGCGCTCAACTACTGAGCCACATCAGCTCCCCTGAGTTGTTTCTTTCCATTTGCCACATCAGCGCCCCTGAGTTGTTTTTTTCCATTTGCTTGCTTATTGTTTGTTTTTGCTTTAGGAGGCACCGGGGATCAAACTTATGTGGGAAGCAGGCACTCAACTGCTTGAGCTTCCAGCCCCCTCCATGGCTCCCTTGTCTATTTGCTTGTTGTTGTTTTTTGCTTGTTGTTTATGCTCGTCTGCTTGTTGTTTTCCTCCTCATTGTCTGCTTATTATCTGATTTTTAGGAGGCACTGGGAACTGAAGCCGGGACCTCCCGTTTGGGAGGTGGGTGCTAAACTCCTTGAGCCACATCTGTCCTCCTCCTTCTGCTTTTAATTCAGATTATTTTTCACCTTGAAAAGCAGATTAATTTCTGCTGTGGGGAGCTTCTGGTGGATGATACTAACTTCTAATTTAAAAAAAGAAATCTTCAAAAAATGGAAGTCAGTAGCATAGGATTCTGCTAGAGGAAAAATCTAGATGTGATTCAGGAGAGGAACTTATCAGTTCACCAACAGTTCTTAACTAATCCCTTTTAAAAAAGCGTAAGCAACCGACAACCTCTGGAGAAGATAATCTGGATTCTGTAGAACTGAACCTAAATCTAGGTGAAGGGGGAAATAATCCTCCTAATTGAAAATAACTGGATTTATAGGTTTCTTGCTTTTTCTCCAAAATAGTAAAGAAGTAAATTGGAGAGAAAAGAGTATACAGGAAGAGAAAGGATAGCAGGAGGCTAGTGAGCAGAAATGCCAGCCTATAGGTTTACAGAAGGCTGCTCTATAAAATTAGGTGTACTTATTTTCAATAAAAATTATAATAAAATGTTTCTAGTTCATTGAGATTTGAAATCTGATAATTATTGAGGATTGGATACAAATGACAACTGAGTTTTCCGGTCCTTGACATTTCAAGTGGGAGTAGATTTGTACTGACAACAGATATTTCACTGATTTATGAAGAAAGAGAATTAGTTCCAAAGATTTATCTTTAGAAAAAGAATAAAAATGATCTATTTGTATTCGTCATCTTCTTAAGAATCTTATGTCATTTTGTAACTTTCATGATTGGTTGTAAGTATGATAGGAATTGAATATTTACAACAAATTAGTAAATTTTTAAAACTTGTTGATAATGACTCCAGTTCTGATCTGTTCATCTGTAGCAGCAAATTTTCCTTTATCATACACCATGAAATATTAAAGCACATATAATTGTTCTTTTTTAAAATTTCTTTTTTTGCTTTTCATATAATTGTTTAATACACATATTCTAACTCTTGAATAGATATGGCATTTATATATTGACATTCTATATAGGCCTGAAATAATACATTTTAAAAGTGTATAATGTCTTTTCGAATATCCCCTGTATTAGGAATATCAGATATTGGGCTCATGTACCACCATTTTCCCCTTCCATGTCCAAGGAAAAAAATCACTGGTGGTGGTATTTTCCCTCCTTATCCCAAATGTGACTTCAGAATCCTTTTTAAAACACGTGTCCATACAACTACCTCTAGTGTTGAAGTTGGCCAAAAGATAAACCCATCTGTCATCCTGCTCTGTAGAGCTCTTTAATTAAAAAAAATAAAGTTTTGTACCCCTATCTGATCAAATGGCCTTTTATGATTTAATACAGAGAGTTTTATCTTTGATGATGGAGTTCACCCCAGGACAAAAAAGGAGCCATCTAAAACCACTAAACTAATTTCTGAATTTGAAGAAGAAAATGGGTCTATATCTCTACACGACACTCCTTCTCAAGCTCTTCTGCGAATGTACCTTGAAAAGCAACCAGATGTTGATGAAGGCCTGACAGTATATTTCCCAACATGTGAAGAATTTTTAAGATCTTATATAAACTTTATTTTGAAAGCAGCAATTCAGAGAATTACTGGAGAGCCATTTAATGAAAGCCCAGGTTATATAAACTTCAACAGTGTAACACAAGTGGTGTTTGAGGACTTTTATGGACCTGTGGATAACAAGGCTGCTTTTATAAGCGAAACTTTTCAAACCACAAAGGGAAAATCAGAAGAGAAATTAGACCTAGCAAGTTTAAGTTCAAGTAGTGAAAGCATTGGACCAGAGAGCAGGGCTGACTGGTGTATTTCCCACAGAACTTATGACATTGGCAATAGAAAAGAATTTGAAAGATTTAAGAAATTTATAAAAGGTACATTAGGAGAAAGATATTGGTGGCTGTGGATGGATATTGAGAGGTTAAAAGTTCTGAAGGACCCTGGAAGACATCAAAGGTATTTCTACTCTTTATTTTTCAATAATTGTAAAAACAAATTATTGAATATTTGTTTTTTTTAGCACAGAAAGCCTGAAATAAGTTATTCTAAAAACAAATGTACTTTTTTATTTTGGAGTAATTATTTAATAATACAATTTTAAAAATTATACTGGTTTTACTAGTTTTCTGATTTCATTGCCGTCAGATACTAATAATAGCAATTATTTGGGTTTACATAAAGTTTCTTCCTATAAATTCTAAAACTGCCTCAAATTAGTTGTTATATTTTATTTTTTATAGCATTCCAGCAATGTAGAAAGTTTTATAGAAAAAAGATGATGCATCAGTTACATAAGCACACTGGCATAAGTTATCTTTTGGATACCTTATGCCATTGTAAGGGGCCTGTTGTTCATAGCATCCTGCTCAGTTGACAGATTTCATGATCTTTAGCTGGATGCCTCTTCCCTATATATCTGAGTAGGTCTCTCAGCTAGAGAGCCTCTCTGAGGTCTGATGGGGTTTCAGGTCTTTGTTTGGCTGGCCCTTTATGTTTTGGAATACTATAAGCCTAAAAAGCTTAAGAAGACCTTGCTTTAGAAAAGTCCTTGTCTTGTTTGGATTCTTGTCTGCTCTAAAGCAGGTCAACTACAGTAAATTGCAACTCCCATTAAGGGTTTAACTGAGTATATACTAGTGACTGGATTATTTCAGTTATTTTAGTGGCATTCAGATTATATAGTTTGTTATTACATAGTAAGAACAGTTATGATGGATTATGAAGCATGGCCTGATTGATCATGGGGTGGGAGACCCTCTTTTCAAAATACGTCAGGGAAGATATATGCTACCAACCCACATAGGTTCTGCAGAATCACTACTGTGTTAGTTCCTACTGCTGCTGTAACACATTATCACCAATTTAGTGGCTTGAAACAACATGAATTTATTCTCTTACAGTTCTGGAGGTCAGAAGTCTAAATAGATATGCCGGACTGTGCTCCTTCTGGAAGCTTTAGGGGAGAATTCATTTCCTTGTCTTTTCCAGCTTCTGGAGGCCACCCACATTCCTTGTCCATGGCCCCTTCCTCTACTTAATAACCGGCATCATAACATCTTCTTTTCTCTCTGACCTCTGCTTCTGTCCTCACATCTTTTCTCTGTGATTCTGAACCTCCTACCTTCTCTTTGGAAGTACTCCTGTGATTACATTAGACCTACCTGAATAATCCAGAATAGTCTTCCCATCTCAAGATCCTTAAGTTAACCACGCTACAAAGTCCCTTTTTTGCCACATAAGGTAATGTATTCATGGGTTCTAGGGATTAGGACATTGACATCTTTCTGAGGCCTTTATTTAGCCTACCACAAATACCTTTCCCATTGCTATCACTGTGAGAAAATTTTTTTATAATTAATTTTTTTTTTATTTTTAAAGAAGCTTTAGATTATATAAATGTTATATAAAAAATATAAAGGAATCTCATATATCTCCACAAAAACATTTGTCATTCCTGTAACTGAATGTTGGTTTTGAGATATTTCATTACCTGTCTGAACTATTTTAGAAATGATAGCATTTGGTTAGTTGAACACTGCATCAGCATTTTTGTATGTATGCAATTTATTTCAGACATCTTGAGAAGATGAAAAAATGCTATCTAGTGAGCAGTGGAGATTGCTACCTTTCTCCAGAAATCTTATCAAAACTTAAACTGCTAGATGGATCTCAGTGGAATGAAGAACATTTAAAAAATATTCAGCCTGAGGTTGTAAAACCCTTACTTCTATATTGGTAAGAAAAATAACATGAATTAAAGTTATTTACTTTCACTTTTCTTAGATTAGTTAAGAGTTGTACTTTTAGATATATAATTTATGGAAATTTAAAATAAGATTATTGTGTCTTTGACTTTCCCCACAGTACTTATGCTTTAGATAATTTGAATGTTTGGATGACTTGATATCCATAATAAAGTTGATAGTACTTAAGTTCCCTTTTTCCCCCCTCCATTTTTAAAATATATTGTTACAGAAGTTGTGAACTTACAAAAACAATCATGCACATGTGTAGAATTTCCATACAACACTCCTTCACCAACACACCACACTGTTGTGGAACATTTGTTACATATTATGAGATTACATCACCAGACCATTACCATTAACCCTGGTCCACAGTGCACACTTGGCATATCTCTTCCATACCACCCCCCCGCCATTAACATAGTACATCTTTGGCATTGATACAAGAATATTACAGTATTGCTGTTAACTATAGTCCATAGGTTGCATTAATTGTATTTTTCCCATGCTTCTCCACATTCCCACCACCTTGTAATAGGGACGTACATCTGTTCTAGTTCACAGAAGGACATTGCTGCATCTATATCATCAACCACAATTCTCATCCACCTCTGGGTTCAGTGTGTTATTCAGTCCTTAGATTATTCTATAGCTTTCTTTCTATAGCTTTCTTTCAATTGACATTACATCCCTAAACTACCCTTTTCAGCCACAATCCCATTTATAACCAGCTGCTATTCACTATAATGTGTTACCATCAACTCTATCCATTTCCACACATTTACAGTCAAGTTAATTAAAACTTGTACATACATTAAGCATCAGTACTCCTTCACAACCCTCCTCTTATCTCCTAATAACCTATACTCTAGGTCTTAACTCCATGTGTTTATTCTTTATATTTAGTTCGTAGTGAGACCATGCAATATTCGTCCTTTTGTGTCTGGCTTATTTCACTTAACATGATTATCTTCAAGGTTCATTCATGTTATCATATGTGTCCCAATTTCATTTCTTCTTACTTAAGTTCCCTTTTAACTTTGTGAGTACATCCTTCTACATCTGATCTTTTTATGGTTGGTACTTGTTCAAATTGATGTGTGTTTTGTGTATGTGTGTGTTCATGTAGGTAGAATTACAGATTTATCCTCTCAATATACGTCTTTGATTACTTGCTAAGGCCAAGTGCTGTGCTAAGGGTGCAAGGGTAAAACATGATCAAGGTTATCACAGTCTAGTGGGAGGAACAGACATGTGAAAATAAGTATAATAAAATTAAGTTATGAATATACAGAATAGAGAAGAGGTAATATTTCACCCAGGAGTCAAAGAACTCTAAGCAAGGAAAAGAGATGGTTGTAGTGGAAAAAATGTGTGCTATTTGAAGACCAGTGAATTGTCCATTGTGACTGTGATGGATCTGATTGTGTCACTTCTGTGCTTTAAATCTTTTGCCGGTTACCCCAAAGCTTTCAGAATAAAGTTCACATTCCTTCATATAGCAAATAATGTCATCAGGATTTGCCCCTTGCACACTGCTCTGATGTCATTCCTTATCTAGGTATTCCAGATTATCTATATACTTGTATTTTTCCATATATAGAGAGAACATTTTTTTCTTTATTTATTTAAAAGTTTTTATTCCTAAATATGTAAGACATACAGAGAAGTATGAATTATATTACATTGGGCAACTATGTGCCTTCCACCCGACATAAGAAATAAAGTGTGACCAATACAACTAAAGCTTTCTTTTATTTATTTTTGTTTTGAGGTGATTTTAAATTATATGCATTTATAAGAAAGAATATGCAGAGATCCTATGTACTTTTCACTTAGTTTAGTTTCTCCAGTGGTAACATCTTATATAACTATAGTACAATATCACAAATAGGAAACTGACGTTGATGCAATTCACTAGTTTTTTCATAGAATGCAGTTTTACATGCATTCTTCTGTGGGTATATTTAGTTCCAGGCAATTTTATCACATGCATTTGCCATCGTAATCAAGATACATTTCCGTTACCACAAGCATCACTTGTTAAGCCCTTTTATAACCACACCTACCTCTCCCTTCTGCCTGCCTCCCCAGCCCTAATCTCTAAGCAGTCACTAGTCTGATTTCATAAATGAAATTACAGATGATATAATCTTTTGGGATTAGCCTTTTTTACTTAGCATAGTTTCTTTAGTATCCATCTAAATTGTGTATATCATTGTTTCATTCCTTTTTTTTTAAACTTTTTTCCTCTTTTTTATTAATTTAATTTATTGAAATATACAACTCATACATAAACATACGTGAACAATAAGTATATAGTAATAGTTGTGAACTTACAAAACAAACATATATAACATCGTACAGGACTCTCATAATTCACCCTACCACCAATACCTTGCATTGTTGTTAAGCCTTTTTAACTATTGATTAAAGAACATTGTCAAAATATTACTACTAACCAAAGTATTTCCCTCCAACCCACTCTATTGTTTTCTTTATAACATTTATATATGAACATACATAAACATTTAAGTGTATAGTAAAAGTTGTGAACCCACAAAACAAACATATATAACATCACATAGGGGTTCCATACATCAATCCTCCCCCAATACCTTGCACTGTCGTGAGACATTTGTTACAAATTACGAAAGAATATTGTCAAAATCTCACTACTAATCATAGTCCTTATCTTACATTTGGTGTGTTTTTCCCCCAACCTACCCTATTATTATTTTTTAAATACATTTTTATGACAGAAGTTGTAAACTTATGAAACAATCATGCACATGTGCAGAATTCCCAAACAACACCCCTCCATCAACACACCACACTGTGGTAGAACATTTACTACAGATAAGATAATACCATCTGATTGTTAGCATGTCCATAGTGTACATTTGCCACACGTTTTCCATACTGTCTCATTACTAAAACAGTATCTTTGGCATAGATGCAGAAATATTATATTATTACTGCTAACCATAGTCTATTACTCACCAAAGCTGTATTTCTCCCTTGCTTCTGCACATTCCCAATACCCTGCAGTAGTGATGTACATTTGCTCTAGTTCACAAAGGACAGACACTCTTGCATCTGTACCATCAACCACAATTCTCATCCACCTCTTGGTTTACTGTGCTATTCAGTTCCTAGATCATTCTCTAGCATTCTGTTAATTGGCATTTACATCCCTAGACTACCATTTTCAGTCACATCCCCATTTATAAACTAGCTGTTGCTCACTATTTGTTACCATCCACTCTATACATTTCCACACTTTTACATTAAAGCTCTTTAAAACTTCTACGTACATTAAATTTCAGTAGTTCATCTCAGTCCTCTTCTTATCTCCTTTAAGAATCCACCACCTACCATTGGGTTTTGAAGATATTTTCCTAAAATTTCTTCTAGAAGCTTTGTGGTTCTTGCTTTTATTTTTAGGTTTTTAATCCATTTTGAGTTAATTTTTAGATAAGGTGTCCAAAACCTATGGATATGCAGTTTTTTTCAGCACCATTTGTTGAATGGACTGTTCTGCCCAAGCTGGGTGGATTTGACAGGCTAGTCAAAAATCACTTGACCACACATGAGAGGGTCTTTTTCTGAACCATCAGTTTGTTTTCATTGGTCTATGTGTCTGTCTTTATGCCAGTACCATGCTGTTTTTACTACCATAGCTAGGTAATATGATTTAAAGTCTGGAGATAAGGGTTCGCTTTTTCTTTTTATGATGTTTCTGCCTATTCTGGACTCCTTACCCTTCCAAATAAATTTGATAATCATGTTTTCATTTTTTTTTAATGCTGGTGGAATTTTTATTGGGATTGCATTGAATCTGTATATTAATTTGAGTAGAATTGACATCTTAATGATATTTAGTCTTCCAATCCATGAACGTGGAATGTTCTTCCAGTTATTTAGGCCTTTTTTGATTTAACACTGAGTTGCAGTTTTCTGAACACAAGTACTTTACACCATTGGTTAAGTTTATTCCTGACTCTTTGAGTTTTATCTGTCATATTTTATTTCTACCACTCTTTTGACACTTTTGGTTACTTTTATTGATCTAATCTTCATTTCTAAACTCTCTTCCAGGCCTTTCTCTCCTGTCTTTTCTTTTCAGGCTCTAGCACACCCTTTAGCATTTCCTGAAAATCTGGTCTCTTGCTTAGAAATTCTCTCAGTTTCTGTTTATCTGTGAATATTCTAATCTCGTCCTCATTTTTGAAAGACAGTCTTGCTGGATATAAGATTCTTGGCTGGAAGTTTTTCTCTTGTAGTATCTTAAATATATTAGACCACTGTCTTCTTGGCTCCGTGGTTTCTGGTTAGAAATCAGCACTTAATCTTATTGAGTATCCCTTATATGTTATGCATTGCTTTTCTCTTGCTGTTCTCAGAATTCTCTTTGTCTTTGGCATTTGACATTCTGATGAGGATGTATCTCCAAGTTGTTCTGTTCAGATTTTTTTGGAAGGGAGTACATTGTGCTTCTTGGACATGGCTATCTATGTCCTTCAATAGGGTTGGAAAGTTTTCTACCATTATTTCTTCAAATATTCCTTCTGCCCCGTTTCCCTTCTCTTCTCCTTCTGGAATTCCCATGACACATATGTTTACATGCCTTTTGCTGTCATTTAGTTCCCTGAGACCTTGTTCAATTTTTTCCATTCTTTTCTTCATCTGTTCTTTGTATGTTCACTTTTAGAGGCCCATTTCTTCAAGCTCACCAATCCTTTCTTCTGCGTCCTCAAATGTGATATTATATGATTCCAGTGTTTTTTAAATTTCATTTATTGCACCTTTCATTCCCATAAGATCTGCTATTTTTCTTTGTATGCTTTCAAATTCTCTGTGCTCCCCTAGTGACTTCTTAATATCCTTTATCTCTTTAGCCATCTCACTGAATTTATTAAGGAGATTTGTTTGAACATTTATGATTAGTTGTCTTAACTCCTTTATGTCATCTGGAGGCTTATCTTGTTCCTTTAACTGGGCCATAGCTTCCTGTTTCTTGATATGGATTGTAATTTTTGTTTGGTGTCTTGGCACCCAGAGTATTTATTCTTGGTGCAGGTTTTTTCTTTAGTTTCAGGCTTCCTGCTCTCTCCCTTGCTGTTTGTATAGTAGGAGCTAAGGATGTAATTGGTGTTACATGCTGTGGAGGCCCAACCTGCCCTCATTGCCCCATGGACCAATGAAGCTTCTCCCAACTTTCTCCTTTGCCAGGGGTAGGGATAGAGTCACAGCTGTGTGGAATAATGCAAGTCATGCAGGCCTAGACTGTAGTTGCCCAAAGAGACTGATAAAGCTTCATGCCCCTTTCTCCCCTGCCCTGGGGTGGAGATGGAGCTGTGGTTGTGGGCAGCAGTCTATGCAGTGCTTGTCCAGTATGACCTCAGTTGCCCCTGTAGACTTCCACTTATCCAGTCTCTGCCTACCAAAGGTACCTGCAGTTACCTGGATAGGCTGGTGGGCCCTTTACCAGCCCACCAGCCTCCTCCCTGCCAGAGGTGGGACTGAAGCCTAGTCTAGTCTAGGGCTGCCTAGTCTAGGGCTTGCAGGCCAGTCTGGGTGAAAGAAACTGGTTCCTACTGTCACTGTGATTTTCCATCAGCCCAACTTCCCCTCTTGCTGGTGGCAGAGTCATAGTGGTGGCCACCGCCTCTTACCAACTTGGACAGATTCACACCGCAGCTGTTCCCAGGGTTATACTTTAGTCAGCTGAGTCTTCCAATCAGTAACTGAAATCAGTAGCCAACCGTCTCCTCCTCCCCTGTCTTTGGGAAATGGAGCTTCCAGTTCCAGCCACAGAATAGGCCCTGGGGCTGCTTGCACTGCCAGAGTAGGATAATCACCGGCTTCTATTCTTGGCCGGTAATTTCCTGGAGAGGCTGGTGCAGGACCCTGCAGCTTTCTCCCTGTTGGAGGTGGCACTGGGGCCTAGGCTAGAGCTGCAATCTGATCTGGATGGAACAAAGCCTGTCCCCACCAGCACTGTGATTTTCAGTTCGCCCCACTTCCCCTTGTGCCAGACATGGAGTTAAGATGGTGGCTACTGGCCTCTTTCTGACTTGGGCAGGCTCAAACTTTAACTGTCCTTAGAATTACACTTTATCCTGCTGACTTTACTCATCAGTAGCTGAAGTTGGTCCCCAAACATCTTTTTCTCCCCCATTTTGGGGAAGTGGAGCTTTCAATTCCAGCTACAGAATAACTCCTGAGGTTTCTTGTGCCTCCAGTGGAGGATGGGCACTGGCCTCTGTCGTATGGAGAGCTCTACTTATGAATCTCTTTGCAGGGGTGCAGCCTCATCCTTCCATTCCTTTAAGTGTGTCGTAGGATGTTCTTCTGGCCTGCTGAAGCGCCCAAACAGGTGCTTTAGCTAGCTCCAGATAGCTCTGGGTGTTTACTAACTGCCCTGTAGCAGGAGCTGACTCTAGTTGCTCCTTACTTTGGCACCATCTTGCAGGTTGTCTGGTTCATTCCTTTTTATGCTCGGTAGTATCCCATTGTATGAATATATCTGTCCATTTACCTATTGATGGACATTCGAGTTGTTTCCAGTGTTTGCCTATTAGTAATAAAGGTACTACAAACATTCATTTGCAGGTTTCTGTATGAACGTAAGTTTTCATTTGTCTGGGATGAATGTCCAAGAGAGAAATTACTGGGTCGTATAGTAAGTCCATTTTTTAGTTGTGTTTTTTTCAAAGTAAACTTTATTTCGATGTCAAAAAATGAAATAACAGAAAAGGCAGCTTAACAAATTATGGAAGCATTACCTAAAAAATTCTGTCCAGGGACATTATCCCATTTAATCCTAAAAACAAACAATTGTTTCTCCATTGTTCAGAAAGATACATAAAATGAGCACAGATTGGTTATATGAGATGACCAAGTTCTCCTTGTTAATGAAGAAAATGAAGAAACAAATACTTGCTCATATATATATATATTTTTAAAAGATTTATTTATTTATTTAATTTCCCCCCCTCCCCTGGTTGTCTGTTCTTGGTGTCTATTTGCTGCGTCTTGTTTCTTTGTCAGCTTCTGTTGTCGTCAGCGGCACGGGAAGTGTGGGCGGCGCCATTCCTGGGCAGGCTGCTCTTTCTTTTTCACGCTGGGCGGCTTTCCTCACGGGCGCACTCCTTGCGCGTGGGGCTCCCCCACGCGGGGGACACCCTTGCGTGGCACGGCACTCCTTGCGCGCATCAGCGCTGCGCATGGCCAGCTCCACACAGGTCAAGGAGGCCCGGGGTTTGAACCGTGGACCTCCCATATGGTAGACGGACGCCCTAACCACTGGGCCAAAGTCCGTTTCCCAATACTTGCTCATATTGATATCTCATAAAACTAAATCCCATATTCTTGTTTTTGACCTTTAGCCTTGATATAGTGCCTTCTTTGCCTTTGCTACAAAAATATTACAATATTACTCTTAACTATAGCATACAAATCACATTAGTTTTATTTTCCCACTATCACAATATTCTTAATACCTTGTAGTAGAAGAACGTTCTTGTGTTTACATTATTAACAGTAATCCTCATCTACAACCAAAATCCCTGTTATACACTCCCTAGATTATGCTCTCTTTCAATTAACACTCTCCCTAGACTGCCCCTTTTAGCCACAATCACATTTATAAATCAGCAGTGTTTGTTATATTCATCATAATGTGCTACCATCTACTCTATCCCTTTCAACATATTTACAGTCTACCTTATTAAACATTCTACATACAGTGTCACCAACCCCCCAACTCACAGTCTGTCTCCTACTAACCTATGCTCTATAGTTTAACTCCATAACTTATAATGTTTAGTTCATATCAGTAAGACAATACAGTGTTTGTCCTTCTGTGTCTGGCTTATACCTCTCAACATAATATCCTCAGGTTCATCCATGTTGTCATGTGCTTCCCCAGTTCATTTCTTCTCCTCCTTTTTTTAAGATTTATTTTTATTTCTTTATTTCTCCACATCCCCACCCCCCCTTTTTTTGTGCTTGCTGTCTGCTCTTTGTCTGTTTGTTGTGTGCTTTCTGTGTCTGCTCATCTTTTTTAGGAGTCATTGGGAATGAACCCAGGACCTCCCATGTGGGAGGGAGGCCCCTACTCACTCAAGCCCCCTCTGCTCCCTGCTTGTTGTGTTTTTCAATGTGTTTCCTCATTCTGTCTCCTTTTGTGTCATCTCATTGCATCATCTTGTTGTGTCAGCTTGCCGTCTTGCTCATCTTCTATAGGAGGCACTGAGAACCAAACCTGGGACCTCCTATGTGGTAGCCAGGCACCCAACTGCTTGAGTCACATCTGCTTCCCAGTTCATTTCTTCTTACAGCTGAATAGTATTCCATTGTATGTATATACCACATTTTGCTTATCCATTCCTCAACTAATGAGGACTCCAGTTGTTTTAGGAATCTTCTAGCAATTGTGAATAATGCTGCATGAAAATTGGTGTGCAAATATCTGTTTGTGTCCTTGCTTTCAGTTCTTCTGAATATGTTCCTAGGAGTAGGACTGACAGATCATATGTCAGTTCTATATTTAGCTTCCTGAGAAACTGCCATCTGTCTTCCACAGAGGCACCATTTTACATTCCCACCAAAAGTGAAGGAGTGTTCCTATATCTCCACACCCTCTCCAGCACTTGTAGTTTGTTGTTGTTGTTTTTTAAATAATGACCATGTTGTAAGGCATGAAATAAGATCTCATGTAGTTTTTTTTTTTTTAAGATTTATTTATTTACTTCTCTCCCCTTCCCCCCACCCCCACCCCGGTTGTCTGTTCTCTGTGTCTATTTTGCTGCATCTTCTTTGTCTGCTTCTGTTGTCAGTGGCACGGGAATCTGTGTTTCTTTTTTTGTTGCGTCATCTTGTTGTGTCAGCTCTCCGTGTGTGCGGCACCATTCCTGGGCAGGCTGCACTTTCTTTCGCGCTGGGTGGCTCTCCTTACAGGGCGCACTCCTTGTGTGTGGGGCTCCTCTACGCAGGGGACACCCCTGCGTGGCACCGCACTCCTTGCGTGCATCAGCACTGTGCATGGGTCAGCTCCACACAGGGCAAGGAGGCCCGGGGTTTGAACTGCGGACCTCCCATGTGGTAGACGGACGCCCTAACCACTGGGCCAAGTCCGCCATCCTCATGTAGTTTTGATCTGCATTCCCTAAAGCTAAATGTTGAGCATCTTTTCATGTGCTTTTTGGCCATTCATATTTCTTCTTTGGAAAAACATCTATCCAGGTCTTTAGCCCATTTTTAAAATTGGGTTGCTTGTTGTTTTGTCATTGAGTTCTGTGATCTTTTTCTGTAACACAGAAATCGAAACCTTGTTAAATATATGGTTTCTAAAAATTTTATACCAACAGTTAGGCTGCCTTTTCACCTTCTTAAAGTCCTTGGAAGCACAAAAGTGTTTAATTTTGAGGAAGTTCCATTTATGTATTTTTTCTTTTGTTGTTTGTGCTTTAGGTATAAGATCTAAGAAACACCTACCACAGATCTTGAGGATGTTTCCCTATGTTTTCTTCTAGGAGTTTTATATTTTCTCATAGTTTTTTTTTTGAAGATTTATTTTTTATTTGTTTCTCTCCTGTTCCCCCCAATCCCCCCATTGTCTGCTCTCTGTGTCCATTTGCTGCATGTTCTTCTTTGTCCACCTCTGTTGTTGTCAGCGGCACGGGAATCTGTTATTTTTTTTTGTTGCGTCATCTTGTGTGTCAGCTCTCCGTGTGTGTGGCACCATTCCTGGGCAGGCTGCACTTTCTTTTGCACTGGGTGGCTCTCCTTATGGGGTGCACTCCTTGCGCGTGGGGCTCCCCTACATGGGGACACCCCTGGGTGGCACGGCACTCCTTGAGCGCATCAGCACTGCACGTGGGCCAGCTCATCACATGGGTCAGGAGGCCTGGGGTTTGAACCACGGACCTCCCATGTGGTAGACGGACGCCCTATCCACTGGGCCAAGTCGGCTTCCCTCTCGTTTTTATATTCAGGTCTTTGATCCATTTTGAATTAATTTTTGTATAAGGTGTGAGATAAGTGTCCTCTTTCTTTTAAATATGGATATTCAGTTTCCCAGCATGATATGTTGAATAGACTGTTCTGATCAACTGGGTGGTTTTGACAGCCTTGTCAAAATTCCCTTGATCATAGATGTGAGGGTCTATTTCTGAACTCTCAATTTGATTCCACTGGTCAGTCTATCTTTATGCAAGGTGTATAGTAATATCTTATTGTGGTTTCAGTTTGCATTTCTCTAATGACTAATGATGTTGAATATCTTTTTTAAAAATTTTTATTGAAATGTATAATTCATACATGAATATAAACAAATAATAAGTGCATAGTAAAAGTTGTGAACTTGCAAAACAAATATGCATATCATCCTAAAGGGCTCCCATGCATTCATGCATCATCCCACCGCCAGCACCTTGCATTGCTTTGCAACATTTTTTTACAAACTGTGGAAGACCATTGTCAAAATAATTACTACTAAGTATAGCCCATATTTTATATTTGGTTTATTTTCCCCCCAACCCACCCTATTATTAACACCCTGTATTAGTATTTTATATTTGTTATAGTTCATTAGAGAATGTTCTCCTATTTGTTCTGTTAACCACAGTTCATCTTCTACTACAGGATTCACTGTGTTGTACAGTCCCGTGCCTTGTAGAGTCAAATCAAAGTGTACACTCAGTGACTCTCATTTTTATCACAGACTTGTGTTGTTATCACCTCAGTCAATTTTAGAATGTTTTCATTACTCCAAAAGGAAATACTTTGGGAGAGTTTTGATAGCTAATTCAGTCTCTTTACTAGTTATTGGTCTGTTGAGATATTCTGTTTTTTCTAGAGGACAGGTTGTTTGTTTCTAGGAATTTATCCATTTAATTTAAGTTGTCTAATTTGTTGTCATATAGTTCTTCATAATATCCTCTTATGATCCTTTTTATTTCTGTGGGGTCAGTAGTAATGTCCATCCTCTCATTTCTGATTTTACTTATTTGCATCCTCTATTTTTCTTTGTCAGTCTGGCTAAAGGTTTGTTAATTTTATTGATCCTTTCCCCTGGTGTTTGTATTATACAACCTAAGTTTATAACCTACTAATTAGAAAAGATACCAACTTAACTTCAGTAGCATATACTTTCTTTGTTCCCATATATGTGCTTCCCCTCTTTATATTGTTTTGTCCTGCATTAACTCTTTACCTTTTGCATACCCATTATCAGGAAATATGACCTTTTCTTATTTACTCTTGTAGGAATTAAACAGTAGAGTTATATATTGAGGATACAGTACTATTGGGTTTTACATTTCCCCATTTAGTTATCTTTACTGAAGATCTTCACTTCTTTACACTGCTCCAAGTCACTCCCTCCAGTCTTTTCCTTTCAGACTGAAGAGCTCCTGTAGCATTTCTTGTAGGGCAGGTCTTTTAGTGATGAACTCTGTAGTTTCTGTTTGTGAATGTTTTAAACTCAACCTTATTTTTGAAGGATAGTTTTTCTGGATAAAGAATTTTTGACTGGCAGTGGTTCTCTTTCAGTACCTTTAGTATATTATTATCACTGCTTTCTCACCCCCATGTTTTCTGATGAGAAATTGGCACTGAATCTTATTGAGGATCCCTTTTATGTGACAAATAACGTTTCTCTTGCCATTTTCAGAATTCTTTCTTTGTCTTTTGCATTTGACATTCTGACTAGTATGTGTCTTATAGTAGCTACATTAGAGTTTAAACTGTTTAGAGTATGTTGTGCATCTTGAACATATATATTTATGTCTTTCTTAAGAGTTGGGAAATTTTTGGCCATTATGTCCTCAGGTATTCTTTCCGACCCTTTTCCCTTCTCTCTTCCTTCTGGTTCTCCCATGATATGTTATGCTGGTATGCTTCATGCTGTCAGTCAAGTCTCTTAGACACTGCTCGATTTTTTTTCTATTCTTTTCTCTATCTTTTCTTCTGACTGTATGATTCAAAAAAAAATTTTTTTAATGTTACATTAAAAAAATATAAGGTCCCCATATACCCCCCACCACCCTCACCAGACTCCTCCCATAACAACAACCTCCTCCATCATCATGGGACATTTATTGCACTTGGTGAATACATCTCTGAGCACTGCTGCACCACATGGTCAGTGGTCCACGTTATGTCCACTCCATCTCTGTATCGAGAGGGGGCTTAGATTCCACATGGATTATGGATGCAATTTTCCTGCTTGCATGACTGTATAATTTTGATTGTCCTGTTTTCTCGTTCAGTGATTTTTTTATTCTTGTCTATTCAGATCTGCTGTTGTATGCTTATATGTATTTTAATTTCCATTATAATGCTTTTCAGCCTTATGATTTCTCTTTCTTTTCAAACTTTTTAATTCTTCTTTTTGCTCACACACTTGTCTTCTTAATATCCTTTAGCTCTATATCCATATTTAGTTTATTTCTATCCATATTTTTTTCTTCATCTCCTTGAATTGATTTAGTTTAATTTGAACTCTCTGATGAGTTGTTCCGAAGTCTGTTCCAAAGTCTCCTCTGAAGTTTTACTTTGTTCCCGAGTCATATCATCCTTTTTCTTAGTATGGCTTGTAATTTTTTGCTGATGTCTGATTATGTTAATGTGCTAACTCTGAAAGTCGGTTTCTCCCTCTTGCCTAGGCTTTTATTATAGATTGGTATGTGCTAAGGCTCTTCTTCAAGACTTGGTCCAACTGCTACCAAACCTTTAGAGTAGTCCATTGTTTTAGTTTGCTAAAGGCTACCAAGGCAATATACCAGAAATGGGTTTGTTTTTACAAGCTTACAGTTCCACAGCTGAGAAGAAGTGTCCACATCAAGGCATCAGCGAAGCTCTGTCCCTGAAGATTGGCTGCTGGTGATCCTAGGCTCCTGCCACATGAAAGGGCACAGTGGTGGTGTCTGCCGGTCTCTGCCTTCTCTTTCAGGCTCTTTTGCTTTCAGCTTCTTGCTCCCCTGGCATTCTCTCTGCTCTTGTGATTCCATTGATTTTAGTGTCTGACTTCAGGGTATTTCTCTCTCAGCTTCTGGGTGTTTCTCTCTATCTCTGCAGCATTTTCTCTGTATATTCATCCAGTTTGTAAAGAACTTTGTAAGGGGACTAAGACCCACCCTGGGCTGTGCCTTACTGAAGTAATCTAATCAAATGGCCCTTAACTGAATCTAATCAAAATGTCCCACCTACAATAGGTTCACACCCACAGGAAAATATCAATTTAAGAACATAATTTTTGGGGTCCACAAGAGCCTCAAACTACCAAACTCATGTTTAACTGTTCAGATTTTCTCAAGTCTTCTGTACTTGTTTCTTGCTCTGGACATGTGGTGCAACTTTTTAGATCACCCTTTTATGAGCAATTGTTTCACCTCTAGGGGAAACCTTCCTTTCCTCTGTTCCTTTTTTGGGAATCTTGGATGTGTTCTGTTTTGTTTTTGTGCATAATTTTCTCCCCTGCTCCTGTTATTTGTTTAACTGCTCTCTCTCACTCAGTGCCCTGTTTTCATTTTACTTTTTCGGTTTAGGACCTGTCTTGCCTTAAAGCAGTCCTGTTTTTCCTTTTATTCCTGTGAGGCTTTGCTACCTCTGGTAACTTCCCCATTAGAGTATCCCACCCCAATGTTCAAAAAGGCCTGTTTTTTCATTTAGGTGCTCCTGTATAAGAGACAGGGTTGTGGGAAACGGACTTTGCCCCAGTGGTTAGGGCGTCCATCTACCATATGGGAGGTCCGCGGTTCAAACCCCGGGCCTCCTTGACCCGTGTGGAGCTGGCCATGCGCAGTGCTGATGCGGGCAAGGAGTACCGTGCCACGCAAGGGTGTCCCCCGCGTAGGGGAGCCCCACGCACAAGGAGTGCGCCCGTGAGGAGAGCCGCCCAGCGTGAAAAGAAAGAGCAGCCTGCCCAGGAATGGCGCCGCCCACACTTCCTGTGCCGCTGACGACAACAGAAGTGGACAAAGAAACAAGACGCAGCAAATAGACACCAAGAACAGACAACCAGGGGAGGGGGGGAAAATAAATAAATAAATAAATCTTAAAAAAAATAAAAAGAGACAGGATTGAGTGTGTGCACCTCTTGTCACCAGTTCTGCCACAGTCTGTTTTGTTTCCTGGAGGCCCTTTTCTATGCACACTCACTAGCTACTTGGGTTTCACCCTGTGTCTCTGTGGCCTTGTGTTTCTGTGCCTGGATACACATGGGATTCTAACTTACTGCTGTGAGTGGCTCTGTGGTCTGCATCCACAGCAGGAGGTACCCAGGCTGTGCTGCCACTGTGTGACTCTTAAGCTGTGCAGGACCCCCTGGGAGAGATCCCAGACTGGTAAATCCAGATCATACATCTCCTACCTTTTCTTGGTGTCTTTGGCAGTTTGATATTATTTATGAATCCCCCCAAAAGAGAAAAATTATGTTTGTAAAGTGGTCTGTTAAACTTGTGGGATACCCTTTGGTTGTATTAAATTCAAAGGTTTTAAGTTTACTTGATAAAAGATTAGGACTTTGATTTGACCACATCTGTAGGGTGTGACTTAGGGCTGAGTCCCTGCTCCCTTGGTGGGCTGATATAAATGGACACATGGGAAGAGAGAGAGTGCCATACACATGGCAGAGGAGAGAACTTTGATTCTGTAGCTCTGGGAAGAGAGATGAGTCATTTGCTTGGTGGTTTACAACTGATCTTGTGAAGAGACCAGAGCAGCTGAGGAGGCCCATAAAGAAACAAGCCCAGGAAGCCGACTTGGCCCAATGGGTAGGGCGTTTGCCTACCACATTGGAGGTCCACAGTTGAAACCCCAGGCCTCCTTGACCCGTGTGGAACTGGACCATGCTCAGTGCTGATGTGCGCAAGGAGTCCTGTGCCATGCAGGCGTGTCCTCCATGTAGGGAAGCCCCACTCGCAAGGAGTGCGCCCCGTAAGGAGAGCCGCCCAGTGCAAAAGAAAGTGCATCCTGCCCAAGATTGGCGCCACACACACGGAGAGCTGACACAACAAGATGATGCAACAAAAAAAAACACAGATAAGGATAGAAACAGTCACAGAAGAACACACAATGAATGGACACAGAGAGCAGACAACTAGGGGGGTGGGGGAAAGGTAGAGAAATAAAAAAATTTAAAAAAAGAAACAAGCCCTATACCAGCCTGTAGCTGAGAGAGAGGAAGGCTGAACCCTTGCAGAAATTGGCAGTCATCTTGCTTCAACATGTAGCAGCTGACTGGTGAGAAACAGCCTTGAGTTGGACTCTTTAGGGCCTGTAAGCTTGTATCCCAAATAAATACCCTTTATAAAAGCCAACAGATATCTGGTACATTGCACTGGCATTCCTTTACTGACTAATGCAGTTTGCCTCCCCCTCCTTTTAAAGTTCTCTTGTCTCTATCATCCTCCAAAGTTCCAAGCAAGTGGAATTTGTCCATTTATTAGTTGTTTTTGAGGGGAGATTTTTCCAGGGTGCCATGTAGATGACATCACTTCCCAAAAACTTTTTAAAAGTCTGTTTCTCAGACCCCTAAATTTTTAAACTTATGTATAAAGATACATTGATTCCAAAAGAAATGTGTCAGTATGTATAGATTGATATAAATAGAGATAAAGATGGAGATGGAGACATAGATTTAGAGATAAAGATAATGTAGATCTAGTTAAAGGAATATAGATATAGATCTGAATGACAAAAATATCCTTAAACTCTAAGGTATATCTTCCTTTCTGAATAATATATTTTCACACACAAATTTTTTTTTGAGGTACTGGGGCTGGTGACTGAACCTGGGATCTCGTATGTGGGAAGCCAGTGCCACACTGATTTCCCTGGGTTGGTTTTTTCATTTGTTTTGCTTGTTGGTTTTTTTTTTGTTTTGTTTTTTCAGGAGGTACTGGGAACCGAACCTGGGATCTCCCATGTGGGAGGTGGGCGCTCAATCACTTGAATCATATCTGCTTCCACAAAATTTCTTTTTTTAAAAAGATTATTTATTTATTTAATTCCCCCCCCTCCCCCGGTTGTCTGTTCTCTGTGTCTATTTGCTGCGTCTTGTTTCTTTGTCCACTTCTGTTGTCGTCAGCGGCACAAGAAGTGTGGGCGTCGCCATTCTTGGGTGGGCTGCGCTTTCTTTCGTGCTGGGCGGCTCTCCTTACCAGGCGCACTCCTTGTGCGTGGGGCTTCCCTACACGGGGGACACCCCTGCGTGGCACGGCACTCCTTGCCTGCATCAGCACTGCGCATGGGCCAGCTCCACATGGGTCAAGGAGGCCCGGGGTTTGAACTGCGGACCTCCCATGTGGTAGACAGATGCCCTAACCATTGGGCCAAGTCTGTTTCCCCACAAAATTTTAATATACACAAAGACTATGGTTAATCTTCCAGAGTTTACTGTGCTTTACTAAATACTAATAAGTAGGAAGAAGTATTTTAATCCCTAGTACAACTGATAAGGTATAATTCTTATATATTACGATACATCAATATTTCCATATTAGAATATTTACGTAGTAGAATATCTTTCTCGAGGCAAGGTGCCTTATGTGAAACTGAAGTGGCAGAAGAGGATCTAGGGTACTATCCATAACCTTCACTTGTAGTGATTATCTATTTATCCAGATTCCTGAAGTAAGGAAAGCTAGGTGTCCTCTGTGGGCATTCTTCTTGTAGATTCTTTGTATACTCAATGTCTGATCATACAAGAGCTTATCAATGGCTGTGAACATTGCCTGGATATTTTCACTGGTATTTTGATTGAGTTCACCACATCCACAGGAGAAGTCTGAGCTACTTCAGTAGAGATCCCTGTGCCTGTTTAACTCAGTAAAGTAGACCATGGATTCCCAGTATCCACTGATGTAAAAGGTGATTCTTGTGTGACATCAGACTCACTTTGGGAACTTGTATCTTTTTCATAGCTATCATTGGTGGAGGAAATTTCATGTAGCTGCTCTGAAAGAAAGATGAATAAGAGCATGTTTTGTTACACCTTTCAGCTCCAAGCTCTGTGGCACCTCCTTCTGAGTGTGTCTGGAGATCATCCTCTTCCTCAACCACAGCCAGGGCCGGTACGCCATGTAGAATATCTTTTCTGGTGTTCATTTGCCACCTGCAGTTCATGTATTTTGCCATTTTCTCATTGGATTGTTTGCCTTTTATTGTTGAGTTTTGAGTGTTAGTTATATATTCTAAATATTAGTCATTAGTCAGGTTAGTTTGCAAATATTTTCTCCTTGTCTATAGCTTATCTTTTTTAAGGCAGGCTTTTCAGATACCATTTAAACAGGGCCTTTCATAAAGCAACATTTAAAATTTTGATGAGGTCCAGTTTCTCAGCTTTCCCTTCTGTGGATTGTGCTTTTGGTATCAAGTCTTAGAATTCTAGATCCTAGGGATCTAGATCCTAGGGATTTTCTACCTTTGTTTTCCCTAAAAGTCTTATAATTTTATGTTTTATATTTAAGTCCACTCACCCATTTAGAGTTAATTTTTGTATAAGGTATGAGGTTTAGGTAGAGGTTCATTTTTTTAATGCCTGTAGATAACCAGTTGCTCAGAATCATTTGTTGAAAAGCCTATCTTTCCTCTTCTTTATTACATTTTACATTGATATACAGTAAAATTTATTTTTAAAAATGTTTAATATTTATATACAATAAAATTGAATTTTATAGATTCATATAACCACCACCACAATCAGGATACAAAGCAATTCCATAATCCCAAAAAACTCTCTCATACTACCCTTTTGTCATTGTACCTTCCTTTACCTCTAACACTTGGCAACCACTGATCTGTTCTCTATCACTATAGTTTTGTCTTTACAAGAATGTCATAAAAATGAAATCATACATTATGGTGGTTTGAAATTGTATGTACCCCAGAAAAACATGTTCTTAAATCTAGTCCATTCCTGTGGATGTAAATACATTTTAAAATAGGATCTTTTGATGAGGCTACTTCAGTTAAGGTGTGACCTACCTCATTCAGAATGAGTCTGACTAGAGTCCTTTATAAGAAAATGAAATTTAAACACAGAGAGAAAGCCACAGAAGCAAGAATCTGAAAACAGTGAAACTTGGAAGAGAAGGGAGACACCAGAAGACACCACCATGTTCCTTGTCATATGGCCAAGGAACCAAGGATTGCTGACAGCTGATCTTTGGGAAGAAAGCATTGCCTTGATATACCTTGATGTGGGCATTTTCTTGGCCTCTAAGTGCAAGCTAATAAATTCCCATCATGTAAGCCAGCCCATTTCACGATATTTTCTTTAATCAGCCTAGGAAACGAAAACAGTACGTAACCTTTTGCGATTAACTTCTGTCAGTCAGTACAATGCCTTTGTAATTCATGCAAATTGTTGTATTTATCAATAGTTCATACTGGTTTTTAAATTTAGCTTTCTAGTTCATTATTGTTACATAAAAATTGATTGACTTTTGTGTATACTCCTCTAGTACCAGATATAGCAAAAACCCTCCAAATCTCAGCTGCTATTCTCAAAATCGACTTCTATACTTTTCTGGCTCTTTTGGTACTCTCTGATTCTCAAGTTCATCAGATGCAACCTCATGTTTCCTTTCATTCCTTTCACATAGACACTAGTACCATGCAGGTATTATGGCCGATGGCAGTTTGTACTCATCTTCTTGTATTGTTGTGTTTGTGGGGCTAATTTGTCGTTCATTTTGTTGTAAATGTTGTCCATGTGTTTTTGGTTTTGCTATCTAGTTGTTCTGTTTTTCTTTATTTTTTTACCCTCCCCCCCTGTGACTTTTTGCATGCTGTCTGCTCTCTCTATCCATTTGCTGTGCATTCTTCTGTGTCTGTATTTATTTTAATTTCCCTCCCCCCTTGAGGCTTGCTTGCTGTCTGCTCTCTGTGTCCATTCGCTGCGCGCTCTTCTGTGTCTGTATTTATTTATTTAATTTCCCCTCCCCGCTTGCGGCTTGCTTGCTGTCTGCTCTGTCTGTCCATTCACTGTGCGCTCTTCTGTGTTTTTGCTTGTCTCCCTTTTTTTGTTGTTGTTGCGTCACCTTGCTGAGTCAGCTCTCCGCAGCATTTGCGGGCAGGATAGCACTCTGCGGTGCTTGTGGGTGAGGCTGCCTTCACAAGGAGGCCCTGGGACACGAACCCAGGGCCTCCTATATGGTAGATGGAAGCCCAACTGATTGAGCCACAGCCGCTTCCCCCTGTCTGTTTTTATGGAGGGATTCTGATAAATTGAAAAACAGTAATACTGCTTCCATTGCCATTTCCCCAGAATCCTCTCTTTCCCTTTTATTGATTCAGCTAAATATGTGTTCTTTAAAACTCAGTTCAATTGTGTCTTAAGTTCCCAGCTGCTGAAACAAATGGCATATAATGGGCTGGGTTAAACAATGGGGATCTGCTGACTTAGTTTTGAGGCTAGGGGAAGTCCAAATTGAGGCATCAGCAAATGACATTTTCTCCCTGAAGGCTGTGGCATTGGGACTGGCAGCCAGTGATTCTTGGTTTTTGGTTTTTCTGCACATGGCAATGCACATTGTGGCATCTTCTCCGTTCTTTTCTGGGTTCTCTTCATTTCTAACTTCTGCTCCTCCATTTGGCTTTGTCTTCTTTGTCTTCATAACTCCCCCTTATGTAGTATTAGGGTCAAACCTTATTCAGCTGGGCTGCACCTTAATTAAAAATAGCATTTTCAGGGAAGCAGATTTGACTCAACTGATAGAGTGTCCGCCTACCATATGGGAGGTCCAGGATTCAAACCCAGGGACTCCTGACCTGTGTGGTGAACTGGCCCACACACAGTACTGATGCACACAAGGAGTGCCATGCCTCGCAGGGGTGTGCCCCGCTTAGGGGAGCCCCACACACAAGGAGTGTGCCCCTCAGGAGAGCCGCCCCATGTGAAAAAAGTGCAGCTTGCCCAGGAGTGGCGCTGCACACAAAGAGAGTTGACACGGCAAGATGAGGCAACAAAAAGAGACACAGATTCCTGGTACTGCTGGCAAGAATGCAAGTGGACAAAAAAGAATGCACAGCGAATGGACACAGAAAGCAGACAACGGGAGATGGGGGGGAAGGGGAGAGAAAAAACTCTCTTTTTAAAAAAAGCATTTTCAAAAGGTCTTATTCACACACACAGGAATGGATTAAGAATTTGTTTTTTTCTGGGTTATATAAATCAACCTCCCAACTGTCACTTTTTCATTACCCTCAGTATGGCTAAGATACTCCTCCTTGTACTTATATAGTATTCTATAAACTTTTTATTATAGCATCAATATTGTATACTGTAATCGCTGATTTACTTGTCTCTTTCCTTAGATTGTAAAATATTCTAGATCAGGGACTGTGTCATAACTTGATTTTGTATCTCTTGCATAGTGTCTCAAGTATAATAGGTAAGAAATGTATATATTTTTTAATAGATAAGGAAAGAGATTTATGAAGGAAGACTTGGATAAGAATGTGAAGGGCCTCTTCTTAGGGCAATATTAGGAAATTTGGAATTTATCCATTAGGAAATGAAGATCTGTTGAAATTTTAAATCATTATTCTGTTAACATATTTTTTTCTTTAGAGAAGCAGAGAGATAAATTAGGAGTCTAGAATAAAAGATTAAGCACAGGGAAAGAGGTTCTATAGATATGGTCAGGAATCTAAGAGAGATTCTGGAAGTGTTGTCTACCGAATTCAGTGGCTAATTGGATGTGTGGTTTGAAGAAAGAAAGGATGACCCCAGGATTATACTTGGGCTATTTGGTGGATGATAATATGTCACCCAGAAAGGGGAGCAAATTTGAAGAATGGAGGATAGAGGAGAGATAATGTGTTGGTTTGGGGCATGTTGAATTTGGGGGCCTTAAATGAAGATAGTCAGTAGTCACCTGGAAATGGAAGTCTGGAGTGCTAGTGAAATTAGAGATAGAGATAAAATTATTATTTCATTCATTCATTTTTTAAAGAGGTGCTAGAGATTGAACCCAGGACCTTGTTTGTGGGAGGCAGGCACTCAACCACTTAGCTACATCAGCTCCCTGAGATTAAAATTTTTGAGCTGTTTCCAAAAATTAAGTTTTCCTTTGTTTAAAAATTCCACTATTGCATCCTTTTCCTATTGTCTGTTCACAGTGGTCATTGAATACCTGTTATGTTCAGTGTGTTTTATCCAGACTCATGATTTTTTTAAAACATTTAAAAATGAAATTTAATATCAATATAGAAAATGCCTAAAACATAAACAATTAAGTGAATATTGTAAAACAAACCCTTGTGTAACTACCAGATGAGTCAGGAAATGGAATGTTTCCAAGACCCTTGAAGGTCTCTTCCTTATCACAACATCCACACGCCCCCTCAGTGATAACCACTGTCCTGACTTTTGTGATTATCTTCTTGCTTTCCTACATATTTTACCAACCATGTTTTCAAGTGCATCCTTAAACATTGATTTTAATTTGCCTGTTCTAGAACTTAATATAAATGAAATCATATTATATCCATCCTTTTTCTCTTCTGTGAACATTTATATTTGTAAGGTTCATCTGTAATTGCATTTATTTATTTTTTTTTTAAAAGATTTTATTTCTCTCCCCTTCCCCCCTTTTGTCTGCTGTCTGTGTCCATTTGCTGTGTGTTCTTCTATGTCCATTTGCATTCTTGTCAGTGGCACTGGGAATCTGTGTCTCTTTTTGTTGTGTCATCTTGCTGCGTCAGCTCTCCATGTGTGCGGCACCACTCCTGGGCAGGCTGTGCTTTTTTTGCACATGGGACTCCCCTACACAGGGACACCCCTGTATGGCATGGCACTCTTTGTATGTATCAGCACTGTGCGTGGGTCAGCTTACCACATGGGTCAGGAGGCCCTGGGTTTAACCCTGGACCTCCCATATGGTAGGCGGTTGCTCTATCAGTTGAGCCAAATCCTCATCCCCTGTAATTGCATTTAAAGAGTGGCTAGTTCATTTTCATTGCTGTGTATGGTTTTCTACTGCATGAATATACCACAGTTTATTTGCTGTTTTTGGACACTTGAGTTGTATTGTTTGCAATTACAGGTAGTATAGAAATGTATGTTCTTATACATGCATCCATTTTTCCAAAGTACTACCAATTTGTACTCCCTCCAACAGAAAATGAGAGGAACTATTGCTTCACATCCATGGTAACACTTGATGTTGTCAGATTTTTAATTTTTCTGAATATGGTTGGTGTGTTATTGGTATCTTATGGTTTTAACTTGTACTGGTTACTAGTGAGGCTAATAACCTTTTTGTTGTTTATTGGTCATTTGGATTTCAACTTTAATACTTCTTTGCTCATTTTTCTATGGTTTTCTCTGTTTTATTGATTTGTGGGAATATATGTGTCTATATGTGTGTATGTATGTTTTATATGATAAAGACTCATTGTGGTTATTATCTAGCAAATATCCTCTCCCACTCTCTAAAGCTTGAGAACTGAGATGTACGCAATCAGTATATTTGATGACGTGTATAACAGAAACATGAAAAATACAGTATCAGTTAGGACTATGCCATTGATTCCACACTATTTGACATATTAACGTAGTGGCATATCAAAGATTAATGCTATATGAATTGAGTAAGAATTCAAGATTAAAATGTGAAGGGCAACAAATATGGATCAGAAAATTGAGACATCTAGATTTCCTGGCCATCACATGTATGATTTATTTGATAAGGGACTTATAAATATGCAAACTTAGTGGTTGACATGCAAATAAGAGGTAATTTTGGATACAGGCACTTCCAAGTCTGCAAGTAAATGTTCTGAAATACTGTATAGGATGACCACACATTAGTTTTCTAAACCTAACCTAATTAAGGACTTTGGATTCTCTTCCACTCCCAGTCTGTGTTCATATCAGGGAGATACCTATCTTCTTGCTATTTTAAAGTGAGGCAGTTTCTCTCAGACCCTGAAAAATAAGGACTAGGGAGTAGTCTTTGGGCTGTAGCATCAGGGGAAAAACCTGGTTGAAGGAACAATTAGCAGCAGGCCCTAACAGCTGGAGTTAACCGTGCATCCAATAAAGAGTTATCACATAGACTGAATACCAGCTTATCCATCCAATTATGTGGCCTTGATACTATGCCAAACATTCCTTTTCCTAAATTCCTGGCAATAGAGTTGGCCTTTCATTTATAATTACTTGTTTTAAAATTAATTCTTACCTTCAGACTTAAGTCCTGGAAATAGATAATATGAAACCATAATCCACATTAGTGGTATACTTAAGCATTATGGAAAAACGCTTATATATTTTAAAATGTGACTTTCACCTTCCAGTTCTTATCTTGATGCTATAGATAAATATTAACCTGCTTTAAAATGATTATGGGGGAAAAAACTAAAAAGAAAAAGAAAAACATAAAATGATCATGGGTACATTTGATGTTTATTTTACTAGAATCTATAAGTAATTTAAAATTCCTTCAGCAATTGATATGTAGGTTTCTTATTAAACAGGTAGTAGTTTGAACATAATATTATTTATGATTTTTTCCCAAATGTGTATTGCCTTTTTATATGGGTGAATGGGGGACTGCAGCCATTTTCCAAGGCTAGGCAGCAGAAAAATGAAGATATGTTTAGAAAAGTGTTACATCAAGACAGATAATTATAAACATAGTTATTTATACATTTTGTATACTTTTGATTTTGAGACTTAACATATAGTTTAATTTACATTTTCTTTTCCTTTCAATAGGGCACCAAGATTCTGTGTTACTCATTCATCCTCAACAAAATATGCTAGTGCTGAATTGAAATTCTGGCATCTCCGTCAAGAGAAACCGAGGAAGGATGTTGACCCTTTTCCACAAATAGCAACCCTCTTGCCATTAAGACCTAAATCTTGCATTCCACAGATATCTGAGTTGCAGGTAGTGTTCATTGATTCTTTTTTTTTTTAAATTTTTAAAATTTATTTTTAAAATGTTACATGAAAAAAATATGAGGTCCCCATATACCCCCCACCCCCTTCCCCCTCTCCTCCCCCCATAACAACTTTACCCTCTTATTAAGTTTATAGTAGAAAAATTCATCATTGGGTTTGTGTACTTTGTTATTTAAGTTTTGTTATAAGCTTTGTTATTGTTGTTAATGCACATGCTGCAACAATTAGGAAATGAGAAAATGTAATGCCAAAACATAATTTTCATAGGCAAATATGAAATGTCTAAAAGTAGGTAAATTTTAGAGACCTAAAGCAAATTGGTAGTTGTCAGGTGCTGGGGATTGGGAGCAATGGGGAGAGGTGCTTTCCATTGGGTTTTCTTTTGGGGTGATGAAATGTTTTAAAATTAGATACAGGTAATGATTGGACAGCATTGAGAATGCACTAAATGCCACTGAATTGTATACTTTAAAATGGTTAATTTTATGTTACGTGAATTTCACCTCAATAAAAATGAAAAAAAAATAGAAGCTTAAATACAAGGGTAATTTGATTCTTTTTCAGACTCACTGCTATTTCAGTGCCCTTGCTTAGTATTCTTTTTATTTCAAGTTTTGATCTGTCTAAATTTCAAAGTTTTTGCTTTTATACCCCTTGAAAATATCGTATCTCAAAAACTGTATTACCACTTTGCACATTAAGTTGACGTCTATATTTTTTCATCAAAAGTTAAAATAGTTGCAAAGGTTATAATTTCATATATATATATTCAACTTTATTTTTAAATACTTTTTTTTTTTTAAGATTTTATTTATTTATTTCTCTTCCCTCCCCCTCCCCACCCTGGTTGTCTCTTCTCTGTGTCTATTTGCTGCGTCTTGTTTCTTTGTCCGCTTTGGTTGTTGTCAGCGGCGCAGGAATCTGTGTCTCTTTTTGTTGTGTCAGGTCTCCATGTGTGTGGCATCATTCTTAGGCAGGCTGTGCTCTTCTTTCCCGCTGGGCGGCTCTCCTTCCGGGGTGCACTCCTCACTCGTGGGGCTCCCCTACGCGGGGGACACCCCTTCGTGGCACGGCACTCCTTGCGCACATCAGCACTGCGCGTGGGCCAGCTCCACACAGGTTAAAGACATTTTTTTTTTTTTTTAAAAAGATTTATTTATTTATTTAATTTCCCCCCCTCCCCTGGTTGTCTGTTCTTGGTGTCTATTTGCTGCGTCTTGTTTCTTTGTCCGCTTCTGTTGTCGTCAGCGGCACAGGAAGTGTGGGCGGCGCCATTCCTGGGCAGGCTGCTCTTTCTTTTCACGCTGGGCGGCTCTCCTTATGGGGCGCACTCCTTGTGCGTGGGGCTCCCTTACGCGGGGGACACCCTTGCGTGGCACGGCACTCCTTGCGCGCATCAGCGCTGCACATGGCCAGCTCCACACGGGTCAAGGAGGCCCGGGGTTTGAACCGCGGACCTCCCATATGGTAGACGGACGCCCTAACCACTGGGCCAAAGTCCGTTTCCCGACATTTTAGATTACAGAAAAGTTACATGAAAAATTTAGGGGATTCCCATATACTCTACCCCCTCCCCCTCTCACATTTTCCCCTATTAATAACATCTTCTGTTAACATGGTATATTTGTTACAACGGATCAACAAACACTGAAGCATTGCTGCTAACCATTATCTATAGTTTACATTATGGTTTACACTATGTACCATACAGTTTTATAGGTTTTGAAAAAATATATAAAGGATTGTATCCATCACTGCAGTGTCATGCAGAACAATTCCAGTGACCCAAAAATGCCTCATGTTATATATATTCTTCCCCATCCTTCTCCTCAGAACCTCCGGTGACCACTGCCTTTTTCAGTGTTATAAGTTCTTTCATTACTAGAATAATAAGTATACTTTGGTCCATGGTTGCATTCCCCCTTACGTGTATTCATTCCTCAATCTTGAGGATTTGGGGATGGTGATGCCCACTCTGCTTCTGATTGAGAGGGAGTTTAAATCCGATGGGGCAAATTGATGGAACTATTTTGCTTGCAGTTGTAGATACTCTATTTTTGGGGGGAGGGGCATTGTCCATTATTATCCTTTTATTAGTTGTTCTGGGTGAGTCTGATGAACTGGAAAGTAGATGTTGGCTGCAACTCTGCTGAGATTTGGGACTCAAATGACTCCCATATATTATTAATACACTTAAAAATAAAGCTGTTAAATCATTTTTTCAGAAGGTACCAGGGATTGAACCCAGGACCTCATACATGGGAAGCAAATGCTCAACCACTTGAGCTACATCCGCTCCCCTAATCATTTTTAAAAATACACCCAAAGGATTCCAAATACCATAGAAATTTGGTATCTGTTATCATGCATTTAAAAAAACACAAAACAGAGGATGGACAACCACCACACCAAGGAACCAAGAGAGTCTACAACTGCAAACAAGAGAGTCCCATCCATCAGCCATATGGGACTGAATCCCCCTCTCAATTAGAGGTGGAGTGGGCATCACCATCCAGAATCCTCAGGATTGGGAATAAAATATGGACTAGAGTGGATTTACTGGTATTCTACTATAGACTTATTGTGATTCTAGTAACAGAAGAAATTATATCATTGTGGAGAAAGTGACCAGTGGAGGTACTGAAGTCAGGGAGAAGAACAAAGAGGTGTAATACGGGGGCATTTTCAGGACTTGGAATTGTCCTGAGTGACATTGCAATGACAGATATGGGTCATTATATATATGGCTATAACCTACAGAATTGAGTGGGAGAGAGTGTAAACTACAATGTAAACTATAATCCATGATTAGTGGCTATGTTCCAAAATGTGTTCATCAATTTCGATGAATGTACCACACTAATGAAAGAAATTGTTAATATGTAGAAGGGTGGGAGGTGTGGGGAGTGGGGCATGTAGGACTCCCATATATATACATATATATATGTATATATATAATGTATATATATATACTGTAACATTTTATGTAATCTAAATATCTTTTGAAAATAAATTTAAAATATATTAAAAAACAAGCAAAAAACCACACAAAAAAATCTTCAACTGTTGGAAATTAATATTACTCCTTCTTCTCTATATACTTATATTTTCACTCCACATCCTCTACAGAATTTTATCAAGTATATTTTATGCATAAATGTCTTTTATTGATCACACTAACAAAGTAACAAAAATATGTGCATTAGTCTCCTAGGGCTACCACAACAAAGTACCACAAGCTAGATGGCTTGGAAACGGACTTGGCCCAGTGGTTAGGGCGTCCGTCTACCACATGGGAGGTCTGCGGTTCAAATCCCGGGCCTCCTTGACCCATGTGCAGCTGGCCCATGCGCAGTGCTGATGCGCTCAAGGAGTGCCGTGCCACGCAGGGCAAGGAGTGCGCCCATAAGGAGAGCCGCCCAGCGTGAAAAGAAAGTGCAGCCTGCCCAGGAATGGCACCGCCCACACTTCCCGTGCCACTGACGACAACAGAAGCGGACAGAGAAACAAGATGCAGCAAATAGACACCGAGAACAGACAACCGGGGGGGGAGGGGAATTAAATCAATAAATAAACCTTAAAAAAAAAAACAAACAAACTAGATGGCTTTATAAAAAAGTATTTTTTCACAGGTCTGGAGGCCAAAAGTCCAAAATAAAGGTGTTACTAGGGCCATGTGCTCTCTGAAGGAGAGGAATCTTCCTTTCCTCCTCCTAACTTCTGTTGGTTACCAGCAATCCTTGACATTCCTTGGTTTGTGGCAGTATATCTCCAGTCTCTGCCTCCATCTTTACATGACCACCTTCTCTCTCTGTCTATCTCTGGGTCCACATTTCCCTCCTCTTATAAGGACACCAGTCATATTGTGTAAGAGGCCATCTTAAACCAGTGTGTCCTCATTTTAACTAATTATATCTTCAAAGATCCTATTTCTAAAGAAGGTCATATTCACAGATAACAGGGGTTAAGACTAGAACTTATCTCTTTGGGGAACATAATTCAACCCTCAACAATATGCATGTTAATTGAAATGAGAAATTTTAAATTGTTACTATAATGTCCTAAGTATTGTTTGTGTTATATATAAAAAGTTAAATTTTCTGGCAGTGTAGTTCTTAATGAGATGAATGAGGCCTTTAAAAAAAGTTCATGAATCTATAGATGAATATTACTTAGTACTAAAAGTATGAGCTATGGCTCAGCAATAATTCTGTTCTTACTTTTTTGTTGTAAAGATTTAAGTGCTCAGAAATATTTTTCTCATAAATAACTAAATAGGTATGGCAGTTTGATACTTTTTATTAATGCTAAAAATATACACTGGATTATGTTTATAAACTGGTCTCTTTCTCTGGGCATATTAGATTATATTAGATTCAGAGGTTTCACTTTTACTTGATTAAATTATGATTAGGGCTTTGATTTTGATTGGACCTCATCAGTAGGATGTTAGATTCCCTCCCCCTTGGTGGGTGGGGACTCAGAGAAAATGATAAGGCAGTTGGAGTTTTAATGCTAGAGCCCCAGGATGTAAATACACAGAGAAGAAGATACATGAGGAAAGAGAGAAGGCTCCATTAGATACAGCAGAGGCCCTGGGAAGAGAGACAAGCTCTTTGCTGATATTAAATAGTTTACAGCTGGCCTAGAGAGAGAAGAATGTCTGAGCCTGTGGAGAAATGAGCCCTGGGAGAGAGACAAAACTGGAAGAAGACTGAACCCTCGCAGACATTGCCTGCCATCTTGCACCAACATGTGGCAACAGACTTTGGTGAGGGAAGTAACTTGTG
The DNA here is from genome assembly GCF_030445035.2 of Dasypus novemcinctus. Taxonomy (NCBI): domain Eukaryota; kingdom Metazoa; phylum Chordata; class Mammalia; order Cingulata; family Dasypodidae; genus Dasypus; species Dasypus novemcinctus. The sequence goes on along the minus strand of NC_080686.1, from coordinate 62,799,309 downwards.
CTTTATGGCCTGTTAACTATAAGCCTATACCCCAAATAAATACCCTTTATAAAAGCCAACAGATGTCTGGTATTTTGCATCAGCACCCCTTTGGATGGCTAATATAGTAAGAATAAAAGATGTTTTGTTACAGTGATATCATTTAATTCTTTGATGCCCAGAGTCACATGATCTCTCATCAAGCTTATTTTTAAACACATCATTTTAGAACTCAATTAGACTCTTCTTCAATTTTGTTGAAATAAAAGGATTAATAAACAACTTCACTTACAAAGGCATTATTAGGCAGTGATTAGAGTCATTTACTTTCTCAGTTTGGGGGATGTATATTAGACAGTGCTTACCAAGGTTTATCAAGTGACCATTAATTATATGTTTCTCTTTCATTTATATGCACCTTGTTTAACCAGTAAGGATTGGGAAAAATTAAAATATTGTTAATTTAAATAAACTTTACCATACAGTATTTTTTTTCTTTTCTTTTTTTTCCAAATTCTACTCAATTTATTCCTTTTTTTAAAAATATTGCATTAAAAAAATATGAGGTCCCCATTCACTCCCACCGCCCCCACCCCACCACTCCCCCCACAGTAACACTTTCCCCCATCATCATGACACATCCATTGCATCTGGTGAGTACATCTCTGGGCATCGCTGCACCCCATGGCCTGTGGTCCACACCATAGCCCACACTCTCCCACGTTCCATCCATTGGGCCGTGGGAGGACATAGAATGTCCGGCAATTGTTCCTGGAGCACCACCCAGGACAACTCCAAGTCCCGAAAATGCCTCCACATATCATCTCTTTCTCCCATTCCCTGCACCCAGCAGCCACCATGGCCACTTTTTCCACACCAATGCCACATTTTCTCGATTATTAACCACAATAGTTCATGAATAGAAGAATATCATTAAGTCCACTCTAATCCTTACTGTATTCCTCCTTCCTGTGGACCTTGGCTTGGTTGTGTCCATTCCACCTCTATGTCAAGAGGGGGCTTAGATTCCACATGGATACTGGATGCAATCCTCCTGCTTTCAGTTGTAGGCAGTCTAGGCTCCATGGTGTGGTGGTTGACATTCTTCAACTCCATGTTAGCTGAGTGGAATAAGTCCAATAAATCAGAGTGTAGGAGCTGAAGTCTGTTGAGGCTCAGGGCCTGGCTATCATATACAGTATTTTTTAATAAGATGCTTTTACCTTTGCACATGCTTTAAATATATTTTTTGTCAAGATTCAGTTCATTCAATTTATGGAAGATGCATGCCCCATAACCTAATTGGCAAAGTCATATCAGATTGACTTTCTGTCAGAAAAAGTTTTACTTCATTTTTAAATTCAAATAAGTGTGTTATTATGTGCCATCAGGAAGACCCTTCATTTCTAAATTCTAAGTTTGATTCCAGATAGATAGTAGATCGATAGGTAGCCAGATAGCCAGATAGATTTGCCAGAAATTTCTTGTCTGGATTAAGTAAAGTGCTGTTTGCTTCCAATGTTTATTAATTGAAAAGTATCTCAGACAATCCCTTTGTTTGGTGCCCTGGAGGTTTTTATACTCTCAGACAATGCACCATAGTAAGATTTAGGATAGGTGCTGAAGATGTGTTTCTGTGTGTGTGTGTGTGTATTTGTTTTTTTTAAAGTGGGAGTACAGCAATTGGTAAAGAGGAATAAGGAAAGGAAAGCCAAATGAAGATTTGTCTGCCAGCATGTTCTCAAGAAAATCAGTTTTAGGAAAGCATACACACGGAAGTTAAAGATATGGAAATAGATTTTTTTATTGCTTTTTGTTAAGAAATAGATTTTGATTAAAAATTTTTCCATGATCTCTTGGAAAGATTTTTGTACCTCAGTTGGAGTCTTAATTTACTGAATGGGGACATTTAATGGGAACATCTTCATCTATTCCCTTATCCTTTCTAAAGCTAACTCCATAATTTTTCTTAAATCTATTTCCATTAAAAATAGATTTTTAGCTTGATAGGGGCCTAAGAGTACACTGATAACTCCTAAGTTCCCTTACATTTTAGATTTTTTCATACTTCCATGTCACTACTTTTTTTAAATGAAAATTAATATTGATGAAGCGATGAATGCATAACTCTGTGATAAGATCACATGCCATTGATTGTACATTTTAGATAAATTGTATGGTTTATGAACGAAAAAATAATAGAGTGGTTTGGGGAAAAATACAGCAAATGTAAGATATGGACTATAGTTGGTAGTAATACTTTGATGATGCTCTTTGATAATTTGTTACAAATGTTTCAAAACAGCAAGGTATTGGTGGTAGGATAAGGTCTGGGAGCCCTGTATGATTATATACTAATTCAATGATATTTTGTCTATTCTCAAATCTAGCCTTGGCCATTTTCTAATAAATTTACAAACTTAGATGAAATGAACACATTTTTTGAAAGACACAAATTAACAAAGCTTATTCAAGAGGAAATAGATAACCTGAATATTCCTATTCTATTAAAGAAATTGAATCTATAGTTAAAAACCTTCCTACCAAGATAACCCCAAGGCCTACCTGGTTTTACTGGTGATTCTATTACACATTTAAGGAACAAGTATTACCAGTTCTGCACAAACTCTTCCAGAAAATAGAACAGGAAGGAACACTTCCCCACCATTACCCAGCTCCAAAAACAAAGATATTACAGGAAAAGAAAACTACAGCCTAATATCCCTCATGACATAGATGCTCACCTCAAATTCATGAACACTAACCTCAATTTGGACTTTAGTGCCACCTAGACATTCTACTTCATTTCCAAGATCCATTTACTCTCCCATTTTCCCACATGCCCATTTCATACCATTTTCCCCCCTGCATCAAACCTCTGAAACATCTCTCCCATCTCCACTCTCAGCTGCTGAACTTGTTTCTTATTTCAGTAGAAGCAAACTGAAGACAATATCAGTTACATTTGACTCAGGATGCTCCCCTTTTAAATTTCTTCTTCATTGGTCCCTCCATCTTAGTCTTCTTGTTTCCTCCTCATCTTCATAATGTTATAACTCTCTTCTTGATGATCTCCTCCAGCCAGGCCCATGACTTTAAATACCATACGTATACTAACGATTCCCAAATTTATATCTTTAGCCCAGATCTTTCTTCTGATCTCCAGTCTCATATATATTGCTTTCTAGTCCAGATTTCCATAAGCACCTCAAATGTAACATATCATAAACAAAATGAAATCCCATCCCAAACCTGCTGTTCTTACGGTTTTCCCAATTTCTGTAAAAACTACTTCCATTCCTCAACTTAAAAAAAAATATCTTTTTCTTGGGTTCCACATCTATCTCTCAGCAAATCCTATCAGCTTTTCATTCATAAAATACCCTGTATCATCTCTGCTACTACCATTCTTGGCCTCTGATTAGATCATTAAAATACTTTCCTAACACTAAGTCTTCCTGCTTCCCTCTTCCTTTGTAGTCTGTTCTCTATCAAGTAGCCAAATTCATTCTTTAAAAATATACTCATTTATTCAGAATTCTCCAGTGGCCTTGTTTCTCACTCAGAGTGAAATAACAAGTATTTACAAAGCTGTCCAAGCCCCTGCTAGCCTCCTGACCTCATTTCCTTCATTCTTTTCCAACTTATACTCTACTCCAACTGCACTGACCTCTTTGATATTCTTTGAACACACCAAGCAAAAACCTTCGAGTCTTTGCACTTGCTGTTCCCTTTGTCTGGAACACCCTTTCTTGAGATGTATACGTGGCTTGCCCCCTCACATCTTTTTGGTGTCTCCCCAAGTATCATTTATTCAAGAAGATTATCCTTGATTATTCCATATAAGCACAATTATATAAGATAGCACACATATGTTCCATTGCTATCTGTGCCCTTTGCCCTGCTTTCTTTCTTAGTTGTACTTATGATTTATTTATTGTCTTTCTACTACTATAAGAATGTAAGGGGCTTTTCTTTGGTAACTGCTTATTCCCTGTGCCTAGAGCAGTGGCGGGCACATAGTAGTTGCTTAGTAAGTGAGAAGTAGCAACAACAGAATTAGAGGTAGTGAGCATTCTTTCTTAGTGGAGAAGAATAAAATAGTACAAAAAGGGAAAAAGCAGTATGAACACTGGCCTACGAGCTGACTCTAGTAGCAGAATAAGGAGCTCCTAGAGTCAGCTCTTGCTACAGGACAGTAAGTAATCACCCAGACCTATTTAAATCACCTGTTTGGAGACTCTAGGTGACAAGAAGAGCATCTGGCAACATTGAAAGAATGGAAGGAGACTGCCCATCTGCAGAGAAGATTCCTAAGTAGAGCACTCCTTGCCACGGAGGCCAGTGTTCATGCTTCACTGGTGGTGCAGTCCTCCTTGGGAGCTCTTCCATGGCTGGAATTGAAAGATCCACTTCCCCGAAACGAGGAAGTAAGAGATGATTGGGCACCAACTTCTGTTACTGACTAGTGAATTTGGCTGGCTAAAGTATAATCCTAAGAAGAGCTAACATTTGAACCTGTTCAAGTCAGAAAGAGGCCAGTAGCCACCATTTTAATCCCACCCCTGGCATGAAAGGAAGTGGGGCTGACTGAAAATCACAGTGCTTGTAGGGACCTGCTTCTTTCCACCCAGATCAGACAGCAGCTCTAGCCTAAGCCCAGCCCCACCTATAGCAGGGAGTTAACTTGGGGGACCTGCCTTTCCTGGAAAACATAGGCCACACCACAGAGGCTTGTTGTGATGGTTATGCTATCGTGTCAACTCAGCCAGGTAATTGTGCCCAGTTGTTTGGTCAAGCAAGCACTAGGCTAACTGTAATACAAGGGCATTTATGTACTTTAGTCACCATTGACTTTACTGCAGTGGTAAATCATAGATAGCTGGTTATAATTACATCAATCAGGGAGATTGCCATCAGCAGTGAGTGACACTTAACCCAATCAGTTGAATGCCTTAAAAGGGGAAGCGATTCCAGCATTGAGAGAGAATTTCCCAGCTTGTCTTTGGACAGCCAGTGTCTCCCAGAACTTGTCAAGAACCTTCACTGGACTTTCATTGCAGTCCCTGGTTGTAGCCTGCCTGTGGAACCTGGACTTGTGCATCCCCACAGCTGTGTGAGAGACTCTTATAGAATCGCATACTATTGACAGATATCTCATGTTGATTCTGTTTCCCTAGAGAACCCTGACTAAAATACTGGAGATCATCCTACTCTGGCGGCACAATCTGCCTCAGGAACTATTCTGTGGCTGGAACTGGAAGCTCCATTTCCCAAAAATGGGAGGAAGAAATAGTTGGCCACAGACTTTAGCTACTGATTAGTAAATTTGGCTGGCTAAAGTATAACCTTAACAGTTAAATTTTGAACCTGTCCAAGTTGGAAAGAAGTTGCCCACACCTGAAACTCCATCTCCACCCCAGGCAGGGGAGGAAGGTGCGTGAAGCATCCTCTGTCTCTCTGAGCAACTACAGTTAGGCCTGCACAACTTGGATTATTATACATGGCTGTGGCTCTGTCTCTACCCCTGGCAAAGGAGAAAGGTGGGAGAAGCTTCATCAGTCCCTAGAGCAATGAGGGCAGCTTGAGCCTCTATAGCTTACAGCACCAACTACATCCTCGGCTTCTACCATACAATCAGCAAGGGAGGAAGGGCAAGAAAGCCCTAAACTACAGAGAGAAACTGCACCCAGAATAAATACATCTAGTAAGCCAGATGCTAAGACACCAACAAAAAATGACAATCCATACCAAGAAACAGAAAGATATGGCCCAGTTAAAGGAACAGGATAAGCCTCAAGATGACATAAAGGAGATAACTAATCATAGATTTCCAAACAAATCTCCTTAATAAGTTTAGTGAGATGGCTAAAGAAATTAAGGATATCGAAAAGACATTGGATGAGCACAAAGAAGATTTTTGAAAGCATACACAGAAAAATAGCAGATCTTATGGGAATGAAAGGTGCAATAAGTGAAATAAAAAATACACTAGAATCATGTAACATCACATTTGAGGAGGCAGAAGAAAGGATTTGTAAGCTTGAAGATGTAGCCTTTCAAAGCTAACATACAAAAGAACAGATGAAGAAAAGAATGGAAAAATTTGAAGATCTCAGGGAACTAAACAACAGCATGAGATGTGCAAACATATGTGTCATGGGTGTCCCAGAAGGAGAAGAGAAAGGAAAAGGGGCAGAAGGAATATCTGAAGAAATAATGGTAGAAATTTTCCTAAACTGATTGAAGGACAGATATTCATGCCCAAGAAGTACAAGAATTCACATCTGAATAAATCTGAATAGACCAACTCCCAGACAGATACTAATCAGAATGTCAAATGCCAAACACAATGAGAGAATTCTAAGAGTAGCAATAGAAATGCAGTGCATAACATATAAGGGATACCCAGTAAGATTAAGTGCCAATTTCTAATCAGAAACCGTGGAGACAAGACAGTGGTATGATATAGTTAAGATACTGCAAGAGAAAAACTTCCAGCTAAGACTCTTATATCTGGCAAGACAGTCTTTCAGAAATGAGGGCAAGTTTTGAACATTCATGAATAAAGAGAAACTCAGAGTTTATAACTGAGACTGGCCAAGCAGGATATACTAAAGGGTATGCGATAGTCTGAAAAGACAGGAGAGAGAGGCTTGGAAGAGAGTCTAAAAATGAAGATTATATCAGTAGGTAATTAAAAGTCTCAAAAGAGTAGTGAAAATAAAATATGACAGATAAGACTAAAAGGCCAAAATGAGTGAAATAAGAACTGCCATTACAGTAATAACACTGAATGTTAATGGATTAAATTCCCCAATCAAAAGACACAGATTGGCAGAATGGATAAGAAAATATGAGCCATCTATATGCTGTCTGCAAGCGACGCACCTTAGATCCAAGGACATCAATAGATTGAAAGTGAAAGTCTAGAAAAAGATATTCCATGCATGCAGTAACCAAACAACAACAACAAAAACAACAAAAAGCCAGCTTAGCTAGCTGTACTTTATCCCACAAAATAGACTTTAAAAGACACTAGCAATGCGCAATCTGAGGAAGAAGTCAGGAACATAATTCCATTTACAATAGTGTCTAAAAGAATCAGACATTTAGGAATAAACTTAACTAAGGATGTAAATCACTTGTATCCAGAAAACTACAATGCATTGTTAAAAGAAATTAAAAAAAGAAATAATCAGAACATTTTATGCTCACAGATTCGAAGACTAAATATCATTAACGTGTCAGTTCTACCCTAATTGATACAGAGTCAATGCATTACTGATAAAAATTCTACCATCATTTAAAAAATAAATTATAAACACAATTATAAAATTTTTTGGAAGGGTAAGGGTTCCCAAGCAGCCAGAAACATCTTAAAAAGGAAAAACAAAGTTGGATGACTCTCACTTCTGGACTTTAAATCATATTACCTAGCTGGAGAGGTAAAAACAGCATGGTACTAGCATAAAGACAGACACAAAGACCAATGAAACCGAATTAATGGTTCAGAAACACCTTCACATCTATGGTCAAGTGATTTTTGACAAGTCTGTCAAACCCACCCATCTCAGGCAGAACAGTCCATTTAACAAATGGTGCTGGGAGAACTGGATATCCATAGCCAAAAGAAAGAAAGAGGATGCCTATCTCATACCTTATACAAAAATTAATTCAAAATGGATAAAAAACCTAAATATGAAAACCAGAACCATAAAGCTTCTAGAAGAAAACGTAGGAAAACATCTTGAAGACCTGGTTGTAGGTAGTGAATTCTTAAAGGAGATAGGAAGACTGAGATGGACTACTGATGCTTAATGTATGTAGAAGGTTTAATTAACTTTACTGTAAAAGTGTGGAAATGTGTAGAGTTGATGGTAACACATAATGAGTAACAGCTGGTTTATAAATGGGAATGTAGCTGGAAAGGTTAGTGTAGGGAAGTCAATGTCTGTTGAAAGAAAGTTAGATAATACCCTAGGGACTGAACAACATAGTAAACCCAGAGGTGTATGAGAATTATGGTTGATGGCACAGATGCAAGAGTGTCCTTTGTAAGCTAGAGCAGATGTATGTCACTTGCAGGGTGGTAGAAATGTGGAGAAGCATGGGAAAAATAGAAATGAAGTGAGTTATGGACTGTAGTTAACAGCAATATTGTAATATTCATGTATTACAAGGCTGTACTGTGTTGATAATTAGGGAGTATGGAAAGAGTGTGCCAAGTGTACACTATGGACCATGATTAGTGTTAACAGTCTTATGATATTATCTCATAATCTGTGACAAATGTTATACCACAGTGTGGTGTGTTGATAGAGAGATGTTGTATGGAATTCTGCACATGTGCATGATTATTTTGTAAGTTCACAACTGCTGTAATAAAAATATACTGAAAAAATAATAATAGGGTGGTTTGGGGGGAAAATACACCAAATGTAAGATATGGACTGTGATTAGTAGCAAGATTTTGACAATATTCTTTCATTATTTGTAAAAAATGTCTCACAACAATTTAAGGTGCTGACGGTGGGTTGATGTATGGGACCCCTGTGTGATGTTATGTGTGTTTGCTTTGTAAATTCACAACTTTTACTGTACACTTATTATTTATGTATGTTCATGTATAAATGATATTAAAATAATAATAATAATAGGATGGGTTGGGAGAAAATATGCCAAGTGTAAAATACTGTGGTTAGTCATAATATTTTGAGGCTGTTCTTTCATCATTAGTTGAAAATGTTTCACAACAGTGCAAGGTTTCGGTGATACTGAGAGGTATGAGAGTCCTGTATGATGTTATGTATGTTTGTTTTGTAAGTTCACAACTATTACTATAGACTTATTGTTTATGTATGTTTATGTATGAGTGACATACTTTAATAAATTTTAAAAAATTAGTGTGATTGTTAGGCATCTAGAATATATATACAAGACTTTGTTTGTTCTGGGTAATAAAATATAGTAAGCATATTCCTTTCTCTCCAGCCACATATATTTTTCTCTAATGGAAGTTGACATACTTAGAAAAGATTTTTTATGTTTATTTTTCAAATAATAAAAATAGTAAAAACTATTAATTTGGAAGCTAGAGAAAGAGAGATAAATCACTTATGATCTCACCCACTTCTGGGCAACTATGAAATATTTTCCCTTGGATTTCTTGTTTTGAGTTTTAATGTACCTATACTTTTGTATCCTGATTAGTTTTTTAATATCTTCATCAGTGTTTACCATGTGTGTCACAGTTTTCAAAACCATTATCTTAAAATATTATACATTACCTTTATATATAGCCCACTTTCAGAAAACTGCTTCTTTCTCCTCCATTTGGACATTTAGATGTTTATACTTTTTGTCATTCTTCCATGTATCTTTTTCTATTCTGTATTTAAATTGTTTATGTTTACCATAAAGAACTTAAAAATGGGAACAATACCACAAAAATACAATGTTAAAAAATGAAAAGATGTATTTTATGCATGGTGTTCTGCTAACACACAACTTCTCCAATAAAGGTTTAAAAAAAGGAAATAGTGGTGTTAAGATACTGGTTGCTTCTCATGAACCAAGGAATTTTGCCTCCTTCCCTCACCCTACATATGCCTCCCACACACACTAGCTCTAAAATCTATTCACTTATAGAACAAAGAAAAGTTTTTTCCTTCGGAAAAGAGTTTTCTTTCACATGGTGGAAATAAGCATTCACAAGCCCTTGCTCTTTCTTTTCTTATAATTTAAATAGTCGTTGGATTTCTGTCTGCTGATTGTGTAAGTGGGAGTTGGGAAAGGAGTAATTTTTTATTCTAGTGTGACACAAGGTAGGTGGTAGAGTAGGGGAAGAAATCCTCTGTTGGTCAAAACAAATCTGAGATATGTGTGGAGAGCTTTGCTTTATTTATTCTCTTTCCTTTTTACTTTTTTCATTTTGCTTATTTTTCATTTTGTTCATCATCTTATTACTTTAAAGAATGAAGAATCCAGTTTATTACAACCTCCTAAATCTCCCAAGAAATCACCTAGAGTAAAAACAGCAACTCAAAAACTTTGGAAGAGTAACTCTTTGTATCCAGTTTCTTCTAAGGATGACATGATTGAGAAAGGGTAGGTGCAAGCTTTTGGGTGACAAGTGTTTTTCCACAAAAGTAAGATATTTGAAGATTTTAAAAATTAAATATAAATTGAAAACTAACAAATTGATTTTTATGTGGGTTCTTATATTTCAATGATATATGTTAGAGGCTTATACATACTTACCATGCATGCTCTAAATTAGGTAGAATTCTAGGGATGAATAACTTTAAAGAGATGGTGTTGCTGATTTCCAGCCTCTCATGAGCGTACAATCAAAATATATCTTTGGGAAAATTACCCTCTAATTCTTATTTGGTTCTATTCAATAATTCTATATTTCTCAAACTTGGGAACTCAGAAGACTCTCAAGAATATTGTCATTGCTTATTTAATACAGTGTATTATTTTATCCATTTACATTTGCCCACATATTTACCCTTTTCATTGTAACAAAGTCATTGATAAGGTTAGGAAGAAGAAATTTCAAGAGTCAGAAGCCTGACGATAGTAGTTGAAAGAATGCATTGGCATTGAAGAAGAACTTATTAGTATAGATCACTTACTTTAATTTTGTATTTAGATGTAATTGTAAATGCACATGTGGTTGTAAGAAATAATAGAGAGGCCCCATGTACACTTATCCATTATCTCCCAGTGATAATATTTTGCATAACTATAGTAGTATATCACAACCAGGAAATTGATATTTAGACAATCCATCCATCTTATTCAGATTGCATCAGTTTTATGTTCACACATTTGTTTATGTGTGTGTGTGTGTATTTAGTCATATGCAGTTTTATCACAGGTGCATTGTTAAAAATTTCACTTTACTTTAACTTTTTATTTAATTAGAGAAGTTGAAGGTTTACAGAAAAATTATGTAGAAATTACAGCATTCACATATGCCCCCTATTGTTAACACTTTGTATTAGAGTGGTACCTTTGTTACAATGGATGAAAAAATATTAAAATTGTGCTATTAACTGTAGTCCAAAGCTTACATTAGGTGTATTTTTACCTATATTCCACCCTATTTTAACACCTTGTATTAGGGTAGTACATTTGTTATAATTCATAAAAGAACATTTTTGTACTTTACTATTAACAGTAGCCCATCATTTACAGTAGGTTCACTGTATTATACTGTCTTATATTTTATCTTTTAATTTTTATTCTAATAACATATGTAACCTAAAATTTCCTCTTTTAATCACATTCACATATACAATTCAGTCCTGTTAATTACACTTACAATAATGTGCAACCATCGCTACCATCCGTTTTGGAAATTTTACAATCAACCAAAATAGAAATTCTAAACAGATTAAGTATTAACTCCCCATTCTCTACCTGAAACCCAATCCCTGATAATCAGTAATCTAGATTCTAACTCTGAGTTTGCTTTTTCAAATTATTTAGTATCAGTGAGATCATACAATGTTTGTCCTTTTTTGTCTGGTTTATTTCACTCAGCATAATGTCTTCAAAGTTCATCCATCTTGTTGCATGTATCAGGACTTTATTCCTTTTTATAGCTGAATAATATTTCATTGTATGTATATACCACATTTTGTTTATTCCTTCATTGGTTGAAGGACGCTTGGGTTGCTTCCATTGTTTGGCAATTCTGAATACTACTGCTATAAACATCAGTGTGAAAATATCTGCTTTGAGTCCCCGCTTTCAGTTTTTTGGAGTGTATACCAAGTAAAAGGATTGCTGGGTCACACCATAATTCTATACATAGCTTTCTGAGGAATTGCCAAACTCTTCCACAGTGGCTGTACCAATTTACATTCCCACCAGCAATAAATGAATGTTCCTATTTTTCCATATCCTTTCCAATACTTGTAATTTTCTTTTTTCTTTCTTTCTTTCTTTTTTTTTCTTAATAGAAGCCATTCTTGTGGGTGTGAAAGTGTTGTTTATCTCTTTGTGGTTTTGATTTGCATTTCCCTGATAGCAAGGGATGTTGAGCATCTTTTCAGGAGCTTTTTAGCCATTTGTATATCCTCTTTGGAGAAATGTCTATTCAAATGTCTTGCCAATTTTAAAATTGGATTGTCTTTTTTATTGTTGAGTTGTAGAATTTCTTTATATATTCTGGATATTAAAACCTTATGGGATATGTGGTTTCCAAATGTTTTCTCCCACTTAGTAAGTTTTCTTTTCTTTTGTGATGCCTTTGATGCATAAAGTTTTAAATTTTGATGAAGTCCCGTTTATATATTTTTTCTTTTGTTCCTTATGCTTTGGGTGTAAAGTCTAAGAAACCATTGCCCAACTCAAGAGCCTGAAGATGCTTTCCGATATTTTCTTCTAGATGTTTTATAGTCGTGGTTCTTATATTTAGGTCTTTCATCCATTTTGAATTGATATTTTTATATGGTCTGAGATAGGGATCCTCTTTTATTGTTTGCATATCCACTTTTCCCAGCCCCATCTTTTGAAGAGACTATTCTTTCCCAATTGAGTGAACTTGACAGCCTTGTCAAAAATCAGTTGGTCATAAGAGGCAGCCCACTCAAAGGGAGAAAGTATTTGGAAACCACATATCTGATAAGGGTTTAATTTCCATTCTATATAAAGAGATCATATAACTTAACAATAAAAGAGCAAGCAATCCAATTTCTTTTCAATGGGCAAAAGACTGAAATAGACATTTCAATGTCTATTACAAATGGCCAAAAAGCACATGAAAAAGTGTTCAGTATCACTAGCTATTAGAGAAATTCAAAATGACAATGAGATATCATCTCACACTTCATAAAATGGCCATTATTAAAAGAACAGAAATCAGTAAGTGCTGGAGAGAATGTGGAGAAATAGGAATACTCCTTCACTGTTGGTGGGAATATAAAATGGTGCAGCCTTTGGAAGACAGTTTGGCAGTTCCTCAGGAAGTTGCCATATGATGCAGCAATTCCTCTACTAGGAATATAGTTTCAGAAGAACTGAAAACTCACATGAATAAACATCTGCACACTAAAGTTCTTAGCAACCTAATTCACGATTGCCAAAAGATGGAAACATCCTAAGTGTCCATCACAACAAATGGATAAACAAAATGTGGTATATACATATGATGGAATACTATGCTGCAGTAAGAAGAAATGAAATTGGGATGCATAACATGGATGAACCTTGAAGACATTATGCTGAGTGAAATAAGCCAGACACAAAAGGACAAATATTGTATGGTCTCACTAATATGAACTAACTATGAAGAATAAATGCTTGGAGTTAAAACCTAGAGTATAGGTTATTAGGACATAAGAGGAGAGCTGTGAAGGAGTACTGATGCTTAATGTATGTACAAGTTTTAATTAACGACTGTGAATGTGTGGAAATAGATAGAGTGGGTGGTAACACATTATAATGAGTAGTAGCTTGTTTATAAGTGAGATTGTGACTGAAAAGGGTAGTCTAGAGATGTAAATGTCATTTGAAAGAAAGCTAGAAAATAATCTAGGGACTGAGTAACACAGTGAACCCAGAGGTGGTTGAGAATTGTGGTTAATAGTACAAATGCAAAAATGTCCTTCTGTGATCTAGAATGAATATGTATGTCACTATTGCGGGGTGGTGGGATGGAAAAAATACACTTAATGTAACCTATGGACTATAGAAAATGATCCCTGTGCACTTGAGAAGAATGTATATACTGCTGTTCTGTGGTGCAATGGTCTATATATGTATCTTAGGTCTAGTTCATTTATCATATCATTCAAGTTGTCTCTTATTGATCTCCTTCTAGATGGTATCAGTTGATGAGAGTGGTATATTGAAGTCTCCAACTGTTATTGTAGAGGTGTCTATTTCTTCCTTCAATTTTGCTAGTGTTTGCCTCATGAATTTGGGGAACATGTTTAGGTGCATAAATATTTATGATTGTTATTACTTCTTGGTGGATTGCCCTTTTTATGAATATATAGTGTCCTCCTTTGTTTCTTGTAATAGCTTTTGATTTACAGTCTTTTTTGTCCAATATTAGTAGAGCAATTAGTATAGCTCTTTTTTTGGTTACTATTTGCATGAATTTTCTTTTTTCCATCCTTTCATTTTTAACCTACTTATGTATTTGGGTCTAAGGTAAGTCTCTTGTAAACAACATATAGTTGTATAATGGTTTTTTATACATTCTGTCAACCTGTCCCTTTTGAATGAGTAGTTTTATCCATTAACATTCAGCATTATTACTGTAATACTACCACCACTACCATTTTATAACCACATCCTTCTTTCTTTTTTCCCCTTCCACTTCCCCTAACCCTTGGCGACCTCTAAACTATTCTCCATCTCTATAGTTTTATCATTTCAAGAATATTATGTAAATGGGATCATTCACTATTCAGCCTTTGAGATGGCCTTTTTTCATTCAGCATAGTTCTCAGGAGATCTGTTCAAGTTGTCGCATGTATCAGGAGTTTGTTCCTTTTTTTGCTGAGTAGTATTCCACAGACTACTCTTTCTAAAACTTGGATAAAAAGATTTGGAGTGAGTCATAATAATAGCTAAAAATTTGGGTTTAAGGGAGAGTTATTTATGTTAAAGTTATTCCTACTTTATTCTTTTTGATGTTATTGTGAGTGGAATTATTTTCTTAATTTCATTTTCAGACTGTTCATTGCTAGTATATTGAAATAAAATGGATTTTAAAAAATCTATCTTACATCATAAGTTCTTGCTGGATTCATTTATTAGTTCTACTAGTTGTTTAGTGGGATTGCTTAGGATTTTCTATATTCTAAAGCATGTTCTCTCATCTAAGAATAAAGACAACTTTACTTCTTCATTTTTGAACTGGATGCTGTTTACTTCTTTTTCTTGCCTAATTACCCTGTCTAGAACCTCCGGTTCAGTGCAGAATAGGAGTGGTGAGACTGAACATCCTTGTCTTGTTCCCAATATTAGCGGGAAAGTATTCAGTTTTTCACCATTAAGTATGATGTCAACTGTAGGATTTTCACAGATTCTCCATCATGTTGAGGAATTTCCTTTCTAAGTTTGTTGAGAGTTTTTGTCATGAATGAGTGCTGGATTTTGACAAATGATTTTTCTGCATCTGAGATGGTCATCTGGTTTTGTCATTTGTTGATATGCAGTTTCTGACTAATTAATTTTGGTGTTAACCAACCCTTCATTCCTGTGATAAATCCCCTTGCTCATGTATATAATCTTTTAAAATTGCTGCTGGACTCAGTTTGCTGGTATTTTGTTGAGGATATTTGTGTTATATTTCTGAGGGATATGTTTGTGTAGTTACCTTTTCTTGTGGTATCTTTGTCTGGCTTAAATTTCAGAGTAGTACTAGCTTCATAGAATGAGTTAGGAGGTGTTCCCTCCTCATATTTTTTGGGAGAGTTTGGAAGGTTTATTGTTGGTTTAATCTCTTTATTTGTTAATAGCTTTATCCAAGTTTTCTGTTTCCTTTTGAGTCAGTTTTGACACTTGGTCTTTCTAAAAATTTGTCCATTGCATCTAAATTATATAATTTCTTGTCATGCTGTTGTTCATAGTATTCCATTAAAATCTTTTAATTTCTGTATAGTTGTAGAGATATCACTCCTTTTATTGCTGATTTAAGTAATTTCAGTCTTCTTTTTTTCTTGGCCAGTCTAGTAATTTTTTTCTAATTGTTTTCTATTTTCTATTATATTTATTGTAGTAGGTATAGGAGTATGTTGTTGTCATTGTGGATTGGGTTAGCTAATCAATAATATCTACCACATGGGGGAATGGAAACAGATGCATATTGTACCTGTGTTTTGTCTGAGAAAAGCATGCAGAGTAGCCTGTTGGTGTATTATGGGTGGAGGTAGTTTGGCAAAATGGAATCAGCATTTTTAGGGAGCTCAAAAAAAAAATTTAGAATAAATGCAGTGGAGCATAGGAGAGGGTGCTTGAAAGGATAATAGAAAAAAAGATGATGTGTAAAATCATTAGTTTAACTCCAAAGTCTTCCATTATCTGACCCCAAACTACTTTTACAAATATCTGCAAATCCTACCTGTTGTGAGGATTAAATATGGTATATGAATTATATTAACACCATGTTTGGTATGTTGTATGTATTATCCACTTAACTTTTAGTTTCTCCTTGCCAAAAGCAAATTGGCAATTTACTGCCTTTTTTAAAACCTAGGCCAATAACTAAGAAACGAGAGAAAAGAAAAGAAGTACATACCCAGTTGTGGATGCAGACTCTTCCAGGCAAAGAGGAGCATTTGGGGTTGTGGGGCTGCCTTTATTAAAGCTCTTCTTCACTCCTGTCCTTTTGTAAAGTTGGGGGAGGAGCCTCAGCTGTTTGCTGTTCTGATTGGTTGCCCTACTGGTTAGCTTGTAGGGGACCAATGATGAGATCTTTTGTTTGGAGTTATCTGGAACCAATGGGGAGGTCTGTTTGGAGTGATCTGGGGCCTCCCCTTGACCCCAGGAGAGTTCCAAATGGGACTTTGTTGTTAGGTCTTGGCAGGGTCTTTCTGGCTTTGTTCTTAGTAGCAGCCTATCCTCATGGGGTTTCACAGCCTTGTTCTCTGCTGGGTCCCAGTTGGACTCATCTTTTCCTCTTTTCCCTATACTAACCTGCCTCAACTCCCCCCTCAGAGAGTTTACACCCTTATTCTTAACAGGGAGCTGAAGGGCAATGGTCATTCTTGTGTAGTTCCTTCCTGCTGGTTAGGGCAGGAGTCCCTGCCTAAAAGGGTGTAAAACCCTCTGGCTATTCTATTGAGGTTGAGGACAGAAAAATCCAGCATCGTGGTTAGAATTGGATGAAATCTTCACCTGTTCTGGAAGGTGTTTATTCTAGAAGAAATAAACTTAGAACATTGAAGATACATGGTTCTACTAAAAAGATAAAGAAGATGATGGTAGGTAGGCCCAAAAAGGGAGCCAGCCATAGCATAGTAGACCACAAAAGTGAGGAAAAAGAGGCTGCATCCTCCTGAAGTTGATGGACTTCATCTTTCAGGTTTCAAATGCTATCTAGGACTATTCTGGAGTGATTTACATAGAACAGCATTCTTGCTTGAGAAACAGACATGTTCCTCCCTGTGCTTCAGTTATCATCTTTAGGGCTCTGTGATTTTGCAGCACCACCTGGCAAGAGAGCCAGTTTGCTGTCTAAAGGCATGGCTAGTTTCTTCCTTGCTGTTCGTTAGCTCCAGGGAGAAGTTGTGGTAGCCCTGCTGGTTTTGGTATAAGCTGCCAACCTGAGTTCCATGGCAGTTGCTTTGGTAGGAGTGGGATGAGAACTTTTAGTTATTGTATGTTGAGAAAATACAAGAAATGGCATGGTAAGGTCTTCAGGATCATAGTAGAGAGAGGGGGTGATGTATGCTAGTGAGCATAAGCTGGTCCAAAGGGATGACAAGGACAGGTAGTCCTTGTCTCCACAGAAAAAGAAAATTCCATCTTGATAGTTCAAAGTAGCAACAAATGTGAGATTAATTTTTGGTGAGCTGGCGCCCTCTTTAGAGTTTACAATTACCAGTTCACTGGTTAGCCTGCTAGCAGACAGTACCATATACCCGTTGAGCCCTGGGTCATCAAAACAGGATGCTTCTTTGGGTGTCCCAGACAAGGTTAGCTTCTCCTCCTACGCCATGGGGGTCTAGTTTACAACAAGCCAATGGCATCTTTGGTGGAGTGTTTTGGTCACCATAAGTTACATTTAGAAGTATAGAATTACAAGAGCTAGAAGGGCATCCCCAACAGTACTGGGTAGTATTTGATTCCCTTACTATTCCTCCCCTAGGCTGCTGTGGGTCTTTGGTGCTGGTAAGCATTGTCATGTTAATGGGGTACAGAGTTTAGGAGACATCTGGCCCCCAAACTTGAGGGGAAGCAGTTAGCATACCTAAGTGTTTGACTGATTAGAGGGTCATCCAGGAGATGTTGTGACAGGAGGTAAAATTAAGATGGCCTAGGAATGGAGGGGAAGAGGAATGTTGGGAGGCAGTGGAGTAGATAAACATGGGAAAGGTAGTGTTCTTAGGTATGTGAACTGAAGTGTATAGAGGTCCCAATAGAGGGAGAGAGGTAGGTTCTAGGTGATGCTGCTAGCTTGGAGTGTTGTGAGAAACTTGCTGATGGATTGTTGGTATTCTACCCCTGTACTGGGCGATATTGTGGCAAAAAAACAGGCTGTAAGATCGGCAGTTGCCCAGTGCTTAGGAGCAGCTGCCTGGGCTGTGGATGTTTCTGGTTGGGACACACAGAACCAACATGATGATTTTTTGGCTACGTTGGCCACTTTTTGGACAAGATTTTTTAAGAGGGCTTGCCCTCCCCGCCAGCAATAGGATGATGTACTAGAATACATGATGCTTCATTTGGGCTAGAGTTAGAGGGACTAGCACACAATTTATGTACTGACTTTGATACAGACACTACCTAACTTTTTCTCTTAAAGAGGTATTTCAGGCCATCCAATGGCTGGCACTCAACTGTTTCATCAGGTGCTTCCGATGAATTGGCTTCCTTGGACAGCTGGCTTCACTCAGGATAAGTGTACCCAGCTGGCAGTTCCTTTAAATTTAACAGCTATGGGAACGATTAGAGCCACAGAGTAAGGTCCCTTCCATTTTCGTTCTAATGGGGAGTGAGGTCTGTTCTCCTGCCAGGTTTTGATCAGAACATGGTTTCCCAGTTTAACTTTAGGTAAAGGTAGCTCACGGTTGGGGCTAGGGAGGATTTTGTTTCTGAGCTCCTGGATGATTTGTTGAGCTTTTCCTAGGTTTATAAAATATTTGGTGAGTTGCTGGGTCTCCTGATCTAGTATCAGGTCTTGGGTGAGAAAAGGTCACCAATAGACCATTTTGAAGGCACTAAGCTGAAGTGGGTCTTTTGGGACTATACATAGCCTCAGCAAAGCAACAGGTAGATTGGTAAGCCAAGGTGATTATAGTTTTCTGGCAAAATTTGGCTAGAATTTGTTTCAGGGTTTGGTTGGCTCTTTCTTCTTTCCATGAGGATTGGGGTCTCCAGGAACTATGAAGATAATATTTGATTCCAAGGGCAGCAGATAGAACTTGGATTATTTAACTAGTAAAGGCTGGTGCATTGTCACTTTGGAGAGACTTAGGCAGTCTGAACCTGGGGACGATTTCCTTTAGTAGGGCCTTAGCCACCTCGTTTGCTGTTTTCCTTCTAGTGGGAAACGCTTCCACCCATGCAGTAAAAATATGTATCAGTTCTAAGAGGTACTTATATCCCTGACAAGATGGCATGTGGGTAAAGTCTAAATGCCAGTCCTTCCCAGGGTATGATCCCTGCAGCTGGGCAGGGGAGTTTAAGGGAGGAGGTTTGTTAAGTATATATACATTGCTGTATTTCCCACTCATTTTTTCAGGGTTCAGGAAAAAATCTTATTTCTTTAATTATTAATATTACTTGAAGGGACTTGTCCTTCCTATACTCCCATTGCATTTATTATCTATCATTATATATGTCATTTCGTATCTATAATATACTCTCTTAATTTCATTCAACCAGCAGTTATTTTATTGAGCATTGTTTTTCTACATCAGTATGCCTCATTTATTCAAGCACCTTCTTGAGGGATGGAACTAATTCTTATCCTTTTTCCCATTGTCTCATAGTTGTCAGAAGCACTCCTAATATTTGGTGCCATGTATACCAAAGATGCTCAAAATATATTTGTTGATTTATTGGTTCTCATCTCTGTAATTTAGGTCAAGGCACAGGTCACGAAGCAGCAAAGTTATTTGTCTAACATCTTTTACTGACATTTCTGAATGTCTGAAGCCCCAGCTGGAGAGAAGATATTCTTATACAGAAGAACCTAAGGGAAGTATTTTGAGCACTGACTGACCTGATTCCTCATTTAACTTATAGTAGCCCCTGACTTTAAAGATCTTTATTGATTTACCATAATATTTATTTCTTTACTAAGCAACATAATTTATTTTTTTCCTTGCTAAAGATTTTTATGCAAAAATTTCCCCCTGTATTTCCTTTTGTAGTACCATGTTGCTATGTACTCTATGTTTACTGCTTTCAGAAACATCTGTGTTCTGGTTTTGGTATGATGACACTCCAGACACAAAATAAGACACTTTAGTATTTTTATTAAATTTTCAAGAATTGATAAAAAATATTATATAATGTTATGATTTGTAAATTTAGTATTTTTAAACAGGGTATTTCAAGAGCACAGTTACCCTGATAAGATATGTGGATTTAATGCATCCCTTCTAGATAAAAATTTCACATTCTCTAAGGATTATACTTTAGGTAGAAATCTTGGCCGTTATAAGTTGAACACTTAGATATGATTTTGTATATTTATTTCTCCTTTTCTTCTAATTAGGACTTTTTTCCTACTAACATCTTTATTTTTTTTAGTTTGGAATGCTGATAAGTATAATAAAATCATTAAATTATCACCTCAGAACTTGTTTAGTAGGGGATAAAGAAAAAGGTGACGAGGAATTATGACAGAGAGAGTAACCCTTCCTCTCTTTAACCCTAAGTTGTTCATGCCATAGCTGTCGTAAGATTAAAAAGTCTGAGTTCATCAAATAGCAAAGAGTTCGTGTGAACAGTAGATGCCCTTTCATATTCTAGAGTCACTCTTGTGCTTGGAGAAAAAAGCATTCTTCTCTGTTTCAAGAAAGGTATTAGGTTTGCCAGCATTTTTAGTATAAACAGCAAAGTTTTATGAGAATTTATGCTGCCATTTACATTCTGCAAGCCATGAACTAAATGGGGAGAGATGATCCAAAGAGGGTCCCCTAAGGGCAGTTAATGAGCCGCTTTGAGAGGCCTTGAAGATAGTTCTTTTTATAACCCTCTCCTAGCTATAATAGCAGTATTTCAAGGCTAAAATAACAGTAAGTATGTAGGAGAGAGGCCACCAACAGAGATTTGGAGGACTCCTAAAATGTTATCACTGTGCCTGAAATATGAAAATAATAGAGGTTAGGGAGTCACTTCAACATTAAGTTTGAAATCGGATTGTTTTCTAATAGAATTAACACTGTTGCTATGTTGTTGGCTCCATACATGAATATTATAGGACATTCAAATGCAGACATATTGCATTGATTACATATATGGTATAAAAATAGTCCAATGGGAACATGACAGTTTAGGAGATTTTATGAAATTCTACTGTATAATTCCATAAAAAATTATGTTTCTAGATAGATAATTGACTTCTATTTTGTTATCTAGGCTAAAACCATGTTAGATGTTGATGCCTTGGGAGGATTTGACATGGAAAATTTGCTGCAATCTTTATACGTAGAAAATAGAGCTGGATTCTTCTTTACCAAGTTTTGTGAGCATTCAGGGAACAAGGTAGAAAATAAGTATTTTAAGTCTAATTTTATAAATTTACTTCACTGTAAAATGAGAGGTCAAAATAATTCAATGCTCAAATAATTATTTTTGTTGTTAAAATTCCTATCTCCTCTGATAAAAAATTTCGTACTTAATTTTAGTAAAAATGTAAACATATCTTTTATAATTGTGTTTGGTTCACTATCCAACTAAAGTTACTTAGAACATAAAATACAGATAGAAAAGGATTGACTTGTATAACTAATAGTAGTTTATTTTCATAAAACTTTATTTCAGTGTGCTAAGTGCTTAATTAGTATATCTTAAATTCAGAGTTGATTTCTACCCTTTAATCTTTAATGATTCTAATAATTACTAATTACAGTGGGTAGTTGCAAACTTATTCCAGGTTTTTAAAATTACAAGCATAGTTTTTGTTTTGCTCAAATGAAAAGTAACTGGCTCAATTTTTTAAAAATATATTTTTAAAAGATACTTAGATTACACGAAATGTTACACAGAAAAACATAAGGGATTCCCATATGTTCCACTCCCCATATCTCCCACCCTTCCCCACTTTAACAACTTCTTTCATTAGTGTGGTACATTCACTGCCTTTGATGAACACATTTGGAGCATTGCCACTAAGCATGGGTTATAGTTTACACCCTCTCCCACTCAATTCTGTAGGTTATGGTTCTATTTTTAAAGTAGGCTTTGGTTCTGGAATGAGGCGCATTTGCCCATATATATCAAAATACCTTCAAATTTTGGTTTCATGTCATAAATATGTGTTAACTCTTTAACTGTTAACTAGAATACTTAACTTTAATGGCCAATTATGTAAGAGGCACACATGTAAAAATATATTGTTCTGGTGACAGTACCAATAAATATTTTGTATTAGTGCCAGCTTGTGATAGAATACTAAAACCAACTTAAATTGAACCTGATTTATGGTAACATCAAAGAGCTAAACAATTACTTATATTTGAAATCAGAGTTTTGTAGAACTTTAATAATTGGGTGGTAATAATTTCTGTACTTTTCCCATCTGCAGTGGTGGAAGAACAGTGTGTACTTTTGGTTTGATCTACAGGCTTATCATCAGCTTTTCTACCAAGAAACACTTCAGCCTTTTAAAGTATGCAAGCAAGCCCAAGTAAGTAGTAAATAACTATGGTTCAATGTGAAGCTCTAAGTATGCGGAGAAAAGTTCTCTTCAGCCCTAAATAAGAGAAACTTGGGAGTGCTTGCAAAACGGCAGCAGTTAAATTGTTGCCATGGGATTCCTTTATTTAAATGTCAGCAGAATATTGTTTTATAATCTGATTTGTAGGCGCTCAGTTTTGTGTTTTATTTGGGTCGTTTTGTTTTCCCTTTGCTGCCAACTACTTGTTCGCTGCAATAAAGGACAGTCCATCTTTTTTTTTTTTTTTTTTAAATCATGTCTTCTTGGTTTGATTGTGATTTAGAAGAGACCCTTAAGAGTGGATTTGTAATGAATCATTGAAGTGATTGAAAGCAGAGTGTTGATCCTTGTTGCTTTCTGAGCTTTCTGCAGAAATCGGCTGTTGATAATACTTAGGCTGTTAATCTGTTTAAAGTCTAGGCCAGGATGTTGACTGACTCTGTGGTAGTAGACCCTATGTAGTCTGCTGGACTTCTGTGCTACATGCCATATAAGAGATTTAGAGAGTGGAGGAAAGAACATCTCAAGATTTCCCTGAAGCAAAATAGAACGATGAAGAAAAACAAAAAGAGTAGTAAGAACAGAAGATTCTCTTTAAAGGGAAACAGTGACCCCCTTTTTGCGGAAGGAAAGAGAACAGAATTATGGCTAAAGCAAACTTATATTTTCAGTTTTTTATTCTGCAGTCTCTTGATCTTTTATGGAGAGAGGTCTTCAAGCCTAGAAAACTCCTAATCACTTCTACATCTATTGAGCATTTAAGTGTTTTTTATAATCCAGATTACCCCCATTCCAGAGAAACTCCCCCTAAACAATGCTCAGGAGACCAGTTTTGTCATTTT
Organism: Dasypus novemcinctus; assembly: GCF_030445035.2. Lineage (NCBI taxonomy): Eukaryota > Metazoa > Chordata > Mammalia > Cingulata > Dasypodidae > Dasypus > Dasypus novemcinctus. The sequence continues at coordinate 62,775,903 of NC_080686.1, read as the reverse complement.
ATTTATTATATATATTCTTATTCAAAACCTAAAAGAATACTGCTGAATATTTGTTGTGACTTCTGCCACCCTGAATCTGACATCAATAACTATGTTTTATTTTTTATTTTTATTTATTTATTTATTGACTTTGTAATAATATTACATCAAAAATATATATGTGAGGTCCCATTCAACCCCGCTCCCCCACCCCCCCTCTCCCCCCCCAACAACACTCGTTCCCATCATCATCAGTTGACAGCTTTGTACTTTTTACCATGAAAATAAGTAGTTCAGCTCCTCATAGCCCAGATTTGGCTCCCTGAAATCTTGAAATATATCTCTCATTTGTCAGTACCATTTCTGGGACCACACAGTTGAGCTGTTCTGCTTGTTAATCTTTACCTGTAATTCTCTACTTTTCCCCTACTCCCTACCCTATTGCCCCATCTTCTAAAGTACCATCTGTTATTTTTATTATATTTTTATTACTACAAAGAGTACTCCTCCAAAACCTTCAGCTGCTCAATGAAGTACTCTTTGTTAGTAATCACCATATTTACATGCACTTGAAAAAGACAAAAGTCTATTAATTCTTAGTAATGGTATAACTCAACCAACTATAAATGGGTTGTGAAAGAGGACACAGTCAATTTTTTGTTATTCTGAGATAGATTATTCACTTTCAGTATTATCTAGGCTTATAAGCTTGCTTTTTCCTTCCCTGTTCTTTCTGGGGGAGTCAAAGTAAGATAGGAGGAGGGGAGCAATGGAGACATTTGCTTTTAGGTGAAGAGGGAAAAGTAAAAGGAGATCAAATCCATATGATTCATTTGACTTGTTTGCTTTTTCCTTCAATGGTTATTTTTTTGGTTAAAGAAGCAATTGTCTACATATATTTAGGTTTTAATTACCTAAGATTTCCATGCTTCAGATAAAGGAATTGCCTGTAATAATTACCATAATCCTATGTATTTGTTTCACACATGAAATACCATTTATTTCTTTATAATAGAAATACTGTATGATTTTCTTTAAGGGTACCTTTCCAATATAGATCTTTGTGTTGATAATGCCAATGGCAGAATATAAGAAGCTAGCATGTGTTAAAATTTTATATTATTTTAAATTTGTGAACTTGATTTTATATTATTTTCTTAAATCTGCAAAGCTGCATAATAGGAGACTGGGCTGATTCTGAGAAATTTACATGCTTTTCTCTATGCTAACAGGAAAATTACATAGTTTTATTTCCCTATGAAGTATTATAGAAATATATGTAGGCATCCCAGATTTGCAGAAGAGTGGTCAGTAATAGTGCTTTAAACTGACCAACTATAGTCCATACATTTGAAGTCTTAGGTGCCCTGAAGACTTCACTGTTTGGCTTCTAGGTATTGCAGAGGTAAAGTCTGTGACTCTAGCAACAGCTTGCCAGAGGGACCATATATCATACATACCCTCTTTGGAGATAGAGCAATACAAAAGAATGAAGCAGACCTGGGTGACACTAGTTTTTGAAAAAATTCTTCTATCCTTATGGAAATCTTTTAATTAAACTGTGTCCCATTAACAGCTATGCATTTAGAATTTAAAACTCTTGTTTTCCTTATCCACAGCGTACTATTTAAGATTTAAAAAAAATATTAGTAAATATTTATGACACACAACACACAGACAATAAAAAAGTAAATGGGAGGGACAAAGAGAAAATGAACAGTAAAACTTAGAGTTGAGGAAATATTATATGGAGAATGTAGGAATTGATAGTGAAGAGAGTAAAAATGGGTTAGGTAATGAGGAAAAGAGGTTTGTTAAGTATATCATAGCATTTTTACCACATAGTACTGTTTATTATAAAGATAGCAATGTATCACTGTGTAAACTTTAGCTTATTTAATAGAACAAGGTGACACTATTTTAATGTATCACTTAGAGCAGAGGCTACATGACAGAAAAAAATACAGAATTTACTAGTAAAAGATCTTAGTTTAAGTCACATTCTATTAGTTACAGCTGGGTAAGTTTGATCAAGTGAATTTTAATGTTTCAGTTTCATGTTTTGTAAAATGTGGACAGTAATAACACTTGACATTTTATTTCCACACCTCTTCTGGTTTAGAAGTTACATACTCTATTTCTATTTTCACCCTTACATAGCAAATATATTTGAATTAACAACATCTGAAATTATTCAGTATATTTATCCTCCTCTCAATCAATTCAAGGAACTTAAACACTTCAATTCTACTATACCCTGCCCATTTTACATATCACTTTTATGTTGTATTTTGTTCATTTTGTTTTATACCCTCCAAGTGGTCATTAGTATTATTTTTTATACTTTCAATGCTTGTGTAGATTTATCCACTCACTTACCAGTTTCTTGTTCACCATTGCTTTGTGTGTCATCCTCCTTCCTTTAGGTTTAAATTTTTTAGTGTTTTTTTTTTTTTATGAGGGTTTACTAATGGTAAAAAAAATCTCTCAGGTTTTGTTTGTCTGAAAATGTCTTTTATATCCTCTCAAAGTTCAGCTGAATATAGAATTCTAGGTTGACAGTTTTCAATAAGCACTTTGAAAATATTATTCTATTGTCTTCTAGATTCTATTACTATTATTGAAGAGTCTGCTGTTACTCCTTTGTCAGTAGATGCTTTTTCTCATTATTTGCTTTTATGATCTTCTCTTTATCTATGGTGTTCTGTTTTTCACCTCACTATCTTTTTTACAATTATCTTTCTTTGGTCTTAGTTGCTTCTAGAATCTGAGCAATCAGGTATTTCATCAATTCAGAAAATCTTAAGCCATTATTTCTTTCAGTCCTTCTGCTCCTCCAATTTCTCTATTCTATCATTCTGGATTTCCTGTCCGATCAATGTTGGTGCTTTTCAGTTTATCCTATATGTCTCTTAATCTCTCAAGTTTTTCCATCTTTTTATATCTGTAATGTATGTTAGGTGGTTTGCTTTGATCTATTTTCCAGCCCACATATTCTCTCTGTAGCTTATTTCAATCTGCTATATAACTCATCCATTGAGTTAAATAATTGAGTTGAATCATGTTAGGAATTATGTTTTTTATTATTAGACCTTCTAGTTGTGTTTTACAAAGCTTCCTAATGTTTTTCCCCTTATGTTTTTTATTTCTTTTTGTATGTCTTTTCATCTTAAGTGTATGCTATAATATGTATTTCTATTAGTCATCTGTTGCTGTGTAACATATTGTTACAAGCTTTGTGTTTTAAAACACACATTTATATTGCACAATTTCTGGGGGGCGAAGAGTCTGGGCACAGAATGGCTAGATTCTCTGTAAGGATGTAATCAAGGTGTCAGCCAGGGATTCTCATCTGGGGCTTGCCTGGGGAGGGCTCTGCTTCATTGCTCACACAGTTGTTGGCAGCATTCACTTCTTTGGGGGCTGCCACACTGAGGGCCTCATTTTTATTACTGGCTCTCAGCCAGAGGCTGCCCTCAGTTCTGTGCCATTTCTATATGGCAGCTTACAGCAGGCAGCATGCTTCTTTAAAGCCAGCAAGGGAGAAAGTCTCTTAGCAAGAGAGGCATTACAATCTTAAGTAACATAATCACATACACATAGCCACATAGATCTCATCACTACTTTCATAATCTGTTGCTTAGGAGCAAGTCACAGGTTATGCCCTCACTTGAGGGGAGGGCATTATAAAAGGGCATGAGGACCAGGAGCTGTGGGGATCATGGAGCCACCCTAGACTGTCTACCACAGTATCTGATAATTCTATGATTTGTAGTTCTTGGCAGAACAAATTCTGCATTTATTTCTGCTGACATGGTAGATCGTTTCCTTATGTGTTTTTGTACTTTGAATTGTGAGCTCTTAAGTGGGTCGTTTTTTCCTAAATCTGTGGTGCTTCTGCTAGGTGTGTTTTTCACACTAATTTCTCACCTTGTAGTTTTCTCATTTGCCAAGTGTAAATTTGAAAACCAAACCACATGGGCATTAACTCAATCAATTTGGGGGAGTTTTTTTTCCTTCTTTTATATAGAGTCTAGGCTAAGACAGACAAGCTTCTGTTTTGTCTCCTAAGTTTGGTAGGTTTGTGTATATATCCAATCTGCATTTCATTTTGTGACTAGCTCTTCAAGAACCTTGTTTTTGAGGGGAGTTTCATGAAACTTTTCCACCTCATAAGAGTTTTAAGACCTTGTCTCCTATACCCTGCACCTAATATAACCCAAGCCCTTGGTTTATCTGTGGCAAGCCCATTGTCAGCTCATCCTTGTCACCCAGTTTTCAGCACACCCTTAATTTTGGTCCCTGGCAATTTCCCTTAATTGTTTAGTTATGTATTTGTTGTATTTTATCCACAATTCCTAAGTATTTTATACAGGAAGTGTTTTCAATTAATCTAGCCAGCCAAAGCACCAAAAAGGAAGTCTCAGCAAGAAGCACTTACATGTATTTTCTTATTTAATGCTCAAAGTAGCAATGAGGTATTATTAGCCTTTTTTTTTTTTTTAAGATTTATTTATTTATTTAATTCCCCCCGCTTCCCCGGTTGTCTGTTCTTTGTCTATTTGCTGCGTCTTGTTTCTTTGTCCGCTTCTGTTGTCGTCAGCGGCATGGGGAGTGTGGGCGGCGCCATTCCTGGGCAGGCTGCACTTTCTTTCACGCTGGGTGGCTCTCCTTACGGGGTGTACTCCTTGCGCATGGGGCTCCCCTACGCGGGGGACACCCCTGCGTGGCGCGGCACTCCTTGCGCGCATCAGCACTGCGCATGGGCCAGCTCCACACGGGTCAAGGAGGCCCGGGGTTTGAACCGCGGACCTCCCATGTGGTAGACGGACGCCCTAACCACTGGGCCAAGTCTGTTTCCCCATAGCCTAATTTTTAATAGATAAAAGGAAACTAGATCTTTGAGATGTTAACCTTTGCAAGTTTACACAGCAAGGGACAAAAGTAGGCTCAAACTTGAGATGTAAGAACCTGCAATGCTATACTTTGCCTCCTCTGCTGTATGAAAGTTCTCATGTCTACCTCTTAAGACTTTTGTAAGGATTGCATAAGATTATTTAGATTAAAGTAAATGGGCAGGGAAACGGACTTGACCCAGTGGATAGGGCGTCTGTCTACCATGTGGGAGGTCCGCGATTCAAACCCCAGGCCTCCTTGACTCATGTGGAGCTGGCCCATGCACAGTGCTGATGTGCGCAAGGAGTGCCGCGCCATGCAGGGGTGTCCCTGTGTAGGGAAGCCCCACGCGCAAGTGGTGCACCCGGTAAGGAGAGCCGCCCAGCGCGACAGAAAGTGCAGCCTGCCTAGGAATGGTGCCGCACACACGGAGAGCTGACGCAGCAAGATGACATAACAAAAAGAGACACAGATTCCCATGTCGCTGACAACAGCAGAAGCGGACAAAAAGAACATGCAGCTAATGGACACAGAGAACAGACAACTGGGGTGGGTGGGGGAAGGGGAGAGAAATAAATAAAATAAATCTTAAAAAAAAATAGGCATTTAAAATTTTTAAAAAAATACTTTAGATTACATAAATGTTACATAAAAAATGTAGGGAATCCCCATATGTCCCATTCCCTACCCCTCCCACACCTTCCCACATTAACAACACCCTTCCTTAGTGTGGTACATTGGTTACAATTGATGAATACGTATTGAAGCATTGCCACCAAGCGTGGATTATAGTTTACATTATAGTTTATACTCTGTTCTGCACAGTTTTGTAAGTTGTGGCAAAATATATAATGACTGTATCCATCATTGCAAGGTCATTCATGACAACTTCAATGTCCCAAAAATGCCTCCATATTGCAACTGTATTTCCATCTCCCTCCGTTCGAAATATCCAGTCGTCCCTGCCTCCACATCAATGATAAAAATTATTCCATTCCTAGAATAACAATAAGTCTATAGTAGAATAACAGTAAGTCTATTCTAGTCCATTGTTCATTCCCCAATCTTGAGGATTTGGGGATGGGTGATGACCACTGTACCTCTAATTGAGAGGGGGCTTAGATCCCATGGGACGGATGGATGGAACGCTCTTGCTTGCAGTTGTAGACTCTCTTTGTTCTTTGGGATGGGTGTTGTCTATCATCATCTCCTTGTTAGTTGTCCTGAGTGAGTCAATGAACTGGAGAGTAGGTATTGCAACTGCCACATGGATACCCCAAAGATTAAGTCTCTTGGACATGTACCTATCAAGTCTGGTATTAATTATAGGTTCAAATAGAAGCGGCAGAAAAGTCATGTGTAGGGAAAATACAAATGAGTCCAACTCTGTCACACTGGGGAGCATGAATTCCAAAGGAGGGCCCACTGACAGGACATAAATAGACATTTTTATTGTTATTGTGATTACTTAGGTGCTGTTACCTGTAAATGGGATAAGAAAATAGGAATTTGAGATAGCTGAGAAAATAGGATGGAAGAACAGCAGCTCCTAAATCAATAACTGTTCACTGAGACAATACTAGTACTTGTTCTAAGTTTTTAAATACAACTTAAATCAAAATATGCTTTAGAGAATCACAGCATTTTAAAAAATTATAAACTATTTTTAGATATGTCTTAGATTACAGAAAAGTTACATCAAACATATAGGGGATTCTCATATTAACCCGCACCACCACACATACACGTTTTCCCCTATTATTCACATCTAATATTAGTGAGGTACATTTGTTACAATTGATTAACTAAATTGAAGCACTGCTGCTAATCAAAGTCTATAGTTTATGGTTTGCACTTTGTGCTGTACAGTTTTATAGGCTTTGACAAATGTATGTTGTCATAATTCATCCTTGTAGTAACATACAGAACAATTTCAATGCCCTAAAAATGCCCTGTGTTCTGTTTATTCCTTCTTGCCCCTCCCCTCTGAATCTCTGGTAACATATGAATGTTACGAATTCTCCCATTACCACATGATAATACCTATAATAACAATATATCTACATTATCCATGGTTACCCTTCCCCCCTTATGTTTTTCATTACTCAGTCTTGAGGAATTTGGGATGATGTGTGTTGTGACTGTTTTGGATTGAGAGGGGGCTTAGATATTAAGGGGTAGATGGGAGGAACATTTTGCTAGCAGTTGTACATTCTCCCTGGTTTTTTTTTTGGACAGGGTTTGTCCATCATTATCATTTTGTTCGTTGTCCTGGGCAAGTCCGAAGAACCGGAGAGTAGGTTTTGGCTGCAACTCTGCTGGGATTCCGGGCTCAAATGGCATATGAACAGTCCAAAGATATAAGTCTCTGAGACATATCTTTAATGGGTATAGTGATAACTATAGGTTCAAATAAAAGGGATAGAAGAACCTCAAATAGAGTTTATAAATGAGTCTGTCTCTGTTATATCGGGGAAATAGATTATCATATATTCCTAAATAAGGCCTGTTGGTTTCATGTGGCTGTGTGTCTTGCCTATAGTGTCCAAACGTCTCTAGAGCCTCGGGAGTACTTGTGTTTGAGGTTTTCTTTACAGAATTACAACCTTTTAAGAATCTCTTTTACAATACTTGGATACTCAGTAAATTAACATTCACTGAGAGCCTGTAATGTGCCAAGTAACGTTCTGTGAATACAAAGATGATTAGGACATAGTTCTTGGATTGAAGAGCTCAATCTCTACGGGGAGAGAGAATTACTGAAGGATATCCAATCATGTTTAAAACAAAAACATAATAAATTGCATCTTACCAGAAAATGAAATAACTTTTTTCTTTACCAGTGGATACCAGTTATTGTTTTTTAGTCATTAGCCTTTTTTTCCAATATTTGTAGCAATGAGGGAATTATTTCCTTTTATCTCATTTTTAAGCCAAAAGCTGCCATCTATTGATCTTATTCCTTCCCTATGAAGCAACACAGAATAAATCTCTCTCTTTTGGGTGAGACAAGCAAAAAGTGATAGCTGTCCTATTTTATTCATATTAACTTCTTCAGACTAAATTCCAAATGTTTTCAGTATGTTCAATCATAGCTAGACAAAATCTTGATATTTGGAAATCCCTCTCCTTATTTCTCCACCCAGTAATTTGACAGCTTGAAAATGCTCTGGCCTGGGGTGCTCTGATGAAAGAGACTCTTGTTTCTTCTACTTACACACATTCTTACAAAGAAATCACTTGAGAATCCCACGAATAAGTCTGTGCAATTGACTATTCCTACATACCCAGGGTCTGTTATACTGTCACCCGTTCACTTTCACATTAGCAAAATTTCACAGGATAAAGGAAACACAAAAGTTGAGTCAATAAATGTGTTTTTAAGATGCCATAAGTTGTGATGTAATAGTAATGCAGAATCCATTAATGTATTCACTTGGCAGTTATTTATTAACTACCACTGTATGATAAACACTGTTCTTGGTGCTGGGGATATGGCAATAAATAAAGCAGAATTTCTGCCAACATAGAGTGAGCAGTCTAAATGAGAATAGAGTGCTCTTTTCAGAATATGCTTTGTAGAATTAACTTACAATTTGGAGTTTTTCACAGAAAGTTTAACATATTTATATGGAAGAAAAACATGTAGTTTCATATTAGGATAGTTTTAATCACATCTATTTAAATGGTAGTTACGAAAGTTATGTAAAATATGCACTCTACGGCTTGTTTTCTCCTGGGAAGCATAGGAATTCTCCATTATTTATCTGTTAGAATGGAAATTATTGGGATAGTGAAGTAGAGTAAACCTATTGGACAGCTTTTTCTTCCTGGTATATGCATACATTCAGTGGTGCAATAATTGTGGCTCTGCTTCTCAGGCTTTAGATTATTTTGAAAACAGTCATTTTTTAAATTATGGTCAAATTTTAACTCTTTAGCTATAATTAAAAGTAACTATTTTGGCTTCAACAAGTGAATAGTTTTTTCAGAGAATTTTTTATACATAACACCTAAATTACTAGTGTTAAAATTTCCAGATTTGAACATCTGCTTATGGTTGTACTTAGCTTTGCAAGATAAATGTGCTTCTAAAAAATTAAACATTAAATGCAGAAGGGGCAAGTTTTTATCTAAAGACACCCTATTATAATGCCTTTTGTAAGAAGAATAACCTTTTTCTAGAGCAGATAATTGCTTCAATTTTAACTGTTTTACAAATGTAGTCTTTTTATATATCACTCTTGTTCAAATGTGTTTACCCTTGCACTTAAGCATCACTTAAGTGCTAAAGTCAGTGCCCAGGAGCCTACACCTGTAATTTATATAAATTAGCTGGATCCTACTATTCTCATTCTCTTTGCCCCCAAATCATTTCATTTTCCTATTAGGTGATATTAGAGATAGTATAGCTCTAAATGATATTTATATTAGGTTGTGTATTATCATCCTGCATGAGAGCTGTACAAGAATGTCACTGCATGACTTTGACCCCCTTGCTCCTGTTTCTATTACTGTAGAAATAGTAATCACTGTAAAATGTAAAGCAGTGTTATATCGGGCATTACAAGCACATTTTTCCATAGCCTAAGAACTTTCTTTCATTTTTCCACAAACAATTATCAAATATATGTAATATCTAAATAAGTGGTGGGAACACATGGTTGAACAATACACACACAGGTGCTGCCATTAAAGAGCTCTATCGGGACTCAAGAATGTGCTCTTCTTTTGCTCACTTTTCCAGAAAACCCTAGGAAGTTTGAGAAAGAAGAGACCATGTAGTCCTTACCCCATAAAATTGGTATTTCCTGACATTGTTTTCCAATGAAGTCTGAACTAACCTTAGGTGACCAAAACCACAAATTCCTTTGAAAACATTTTAGGCATAAGAGGGGCAGTGTTGAAGATTTTCCTCTGATAATCTGCTTAGTTTTTTCTTTTCTCACTGTCATCCATTACCTTGATTGTTTAGCTCCCCTCCTTACTTGGCATTTACAGCACTTAAATACTTCAGGGTGGTCCTGACATTTTCATTAAAGTGCTGTGAGCTAAGTGTTCCATCTGTAGACTGATGGTGTATTTTCAGGTGCAATAACAGAGCTCATCATTTCTTTATATAGAAGCAGCATTAAGAATCAAGCTGTGTTTCCTAAAAATTGAATGGCATGGCTGAGGGGTGTGGTTAGGGCTATGATTAAATGTAGAAAATCATGTGCTTCTTTATAACTTTATGGTAAATTTAAGTGTCTTCATAATTAGGTTATTTCTTGGTTCTGGGCAATTATTATTCAGACTTTGTTACACTATTTGTTTTTGTTACCAGAGAGATGGTGTCCCAAGTAGCAGTCCGGCTTGGATTCCTGAATACCATGAATCACTGGCTGACAGAATCAGCAGGGTTCTCATCTTGCATCTCATTTTGTTGTGCTTGCTAGTGAAATAGATTCAGGACGAGCATGACAGTGGCCAGCTTTCTGGTTTGCAATTACCTACCCTTGCCCCCTATGCCTGATGTTTACACCACCTACCACATTCACTGTTAAGATTTTAATATCAAAGAATCATGGACCAAAAAAAAAGTCCAAAGATTCTCTTTTTATAATGGCCAATATCAAACAAGTACAAGTCATCTTTAAAAAAAAAAAAATTTATTTATTCACCACCACCCCCTGCCCCCACCATTGTCTGCTCTCTGTGTCCATTTGCTGTGTGTTCTTCTGTGCCTGCTTGTCTTCTCTTTAGGTGGCACCAGGAATTGATCCTGGGACCTTCCAGAGTGGAAGAGAGATACTCAATCTCTTGTGCCACCTCAACTTCCTGGTCTGCTGCATCTCTTATTGTCTCTCTGTGTCTCTTTTTGTTGTATCATCTTGCTGCGCCAGCTCTCTGCTTGGGCCAACTTGCTAGGCAGGCTAGCACTCTTGTGCAGGCCAGCTCTCTGCTTGGGCCAGCTCTCTGCTTGGGCCAGCTCACCACACAGGCCAGCTTGCCTTCACTAGGAGGCCCCAGGAATCGAACCTTGACCTTGCATATGGTAGACTGGAGCCCAGTCGCTTGAGCCACATCTGCTTCCCCCAAAGATCCTCTTTTTTTAAAAAAATTTATTTATTTATTTATTTCTCTCCTCTTGCCCCCGACCCCCCCACCCCGGTTGTCTGTTCTCTGTGTCTATTTGCTGCGTCGTCTTCTTTGTCCACTTCAGTTGTTGTCAGCGGCACAAGAATTTGTTTCTTTTTTTGTTGCGTCATCTTACTGCATCAACTCTCCGTGTGTATGGTGCCATTCCTGGGCAGGCTGTACTTTCTTTCCCGCTGGGCAGCTCTCCTTACGGGGCGCACTCCTTGAGCATGGGGCTCCCCTACACAGGGGACACCCCTGCGTGGCAGGGCACTCCTTAAGCACATCAGCACTGCACATGGGCCAGCTCCACATGGGTCAAGGAGGCCCGGGGTTTGAACTGCGGGCCTCCCATGTGGTAGGTGGATGCCCTATCCACTGGGCCAAGTCCGCTTCCCCAAAGATCCTCTTTTAATCTCTCATTTCCAGAAAGGTCAATCCCTGAAGTTCTCTAAAGCATAATTATCATTATAACTGACATTTATTTAATGTTTACTATCTATTAGGTTCTGTAGTAATCACTTTACATGGATAATTTAATTCTTGAAAATTGGAGGAGATAGATGTCAATATTATCATCATTTTATAGATTAGGAAAGTGAGATTTAGAGAAGCTGAATAATTTTCCTAAGGCCATCTATTTAGTGAGTAGTAAACTTGGAATTAGGACCAAATATTCTGACTCTAGAGCCTATACCCTTCTAAGCTGTTATGTTCTTATTGTCTCTAGAAAAAGAAGTAAGTTTTTTACTTTATTTAATTTTTCACTTTAATGTCTTGAAATATCTTTATGAAATTAAATGTCAAGTTTCATCCTTAATATTTTTCCCCACTAAACTAAGTTCCATGAAGACAGCGTGCTTTGTTCACCTTGTATGTTCAGAACTAGAGCTGCCATCTAGACGGTGCTCTAATATTCATCAAATGAATGAATGTTTATATTTTTAGCAACATATTATCAACCTATTTAATCACTGATTATTTGGATTTATATCTGCCAGCCAGGTATTCTATGTTTTCCTTTTTCTTTTTTAGTGAAAAGTTTAATGATCCCAATGTATCAACACCTAGCTTCAACAATTATCATTATTCTATCTTTTCAGACATTCTGAGTTCTTATTCCGAGTTTTCTCTTAATAAAGGGTCATTTATAAATTCCTCTGAAGAAACTCTCCCTATCACCTCCTACCCTACCCAGAGAACCTGATAATAAGGTTGCTTTCAAATGAAATAATTGTGTAAAGATTTAGAGCAGAAGTGAGCAGCTCTCTAGAGACAGCATGGCTTTATAGGCCCAAAAGACTTGTAATGAAGGTAACTGTACATCTTAAGAAAGAGTGCACCAGTGAAGAAGAGGCAAATTAATCATCTGATGCCCTAGTTTCTTTCGTCAGTCTCGTTTGCTTTGTTAGCATGACTCAGCATCCCTGTGAGACAGGGTGTTTTTTAAAAAGCCAAAATATTATGTTTTGCTCATTGAATTATTTGTTCATTGATTTTCAAGAAGTTATTTATTTACAGGTTAAACAATTCCATTGCAGTTTAAATGCTTATAAAATAAAATCTCTATTTGTTCCTTAGGTTACTTTAAACTGTTCAGTAATAACCCTTTTTTTGTTACTTGTCTGTTTTATCCCATAATTTACTAAATAGATTTTACTTAAAATACCTTAAGCAATGGCCTGTTAGTTCTAAAAGTCTAGTTTCTTTGTCCCTTGAGTTTGCAGTTTGTTTTTGCCTTTACTTTAAATTATTTTTTTTTTTGAGGTACTGGGAGCCAGGGATTGAACCTGGGGACTTCATATGTGGGTAGCTGGTGCTCAAACACTGAGTCATATTGGCTCCCCTGAGTTGATTCTTTGCTTATTTTGCTTGTTGTTTGTCCCTGTTCCCGTTTTTAGGAGGTGCTGGGAATCAAACCTGGGGCCACTCAACTGCTTGAGCCCCATCCATTCCCTGGCTTTACTTTATTTATTTATTTTTTTAAAAAAGATTATTTATTTATTTCTCTCCCCTTCTCCCCCACCCCAGTTGTCTGTTCTCTGTGTCTATTTGCTGCGCTGGGCGGCTCTCCTTACAGGGCACACTCCTTGTGTGTGGGGTTCCCCTATGCGGGGACACCCCTGCGTGGTGCACGCATCAGCAGTGCGCATGAGCCATGCTCCACACGGGTCAAGGAGGCCCGGGGTTTGAACCGCGGACCCCCCATGTGGTAGGTGGACGCCCTAACCACTGGGACAAGTCCGCCGCTGAGATCCCTTGCTTTAATTTATATCTTCTGTTTTCCCCTTCTGATTTTTCATTCTGTCAGAAATGATTCAAGTTTGTTTTATTCTTTTATCCTATTGGCATTTTCTTAGGGTCTCTTCTTTGTCGAGTTCTACTTAGTAGGGGCTGAGTAATTGCCAGACATTTTCAGTTTTCATGTCTTCACATTATCTTTTTTTGTGCAGCTCCATCTTGTATTGATCCTTTGCAGTGTTTGCCTCTAAGTATGAGGGTGTCGCAGTCCCTAGATCCCATCTTTAAGATTCCTAATAGAAAAACCCAAGGTCCTTCACATGAAAATCCATTTGTGGAAAGCTCCATCTGTAATTTATTCTCTCTTGGCATAACTTCTCAGTAATGATTTTGAGCTCCTAGTGGGATATGAGAGGTCATTAAAAATCATCATTTTTTCCTCCTTTGCAGAAAAAAAAGTTGGATTGCTTGAATTTGCTCATTATTTTCTTTTTCTGCCTCATATGAACTCAGATAGTAATGTTCTAGGCCCACTAGAGCTGTGAATGGTTACAAAAACATACTTCTCTTTTTGCTGAAATAAATATTTTGTACTTTCTGAAAGTATTCTCTGTCAGAGCATTTATATTCCTTTTGTAAACTTCTCTAGGGACTCTCTTTTGCCTTTAGCTCTTTGGAGTGTAGTTTCATCTCATTTTTTATAAACTCCTATTATAGTTATTGAGTTCAGTTGAGAAGATCCTATGTTACTTGCTATTTGCCTTCAAGTATCACAATACGGTATTTTTTCCCCCTCTTGTTACAGTTTAGTGGACATCTGTTCTCTTCTGTTCAAGATTATCTGTGAAGTGGTTTTGGTCTCTTTGGAGCCTAGACTCTGAATCAAAATCTACTAGTACTAATTATATTTCTCGTAATGCTTTAATGCTTCTTCCTCAGAGCTGCTCCTTGTACTTTCTCATGAGCACAATTTAACTTCTTCCCCACTAAATTCTTTTGATTTACTTACCAGACCAAAGTTACAGTTAATATTTGAAGCTTATCTTTGCTCTTTTATAAAGATTATTTAGGGAAACGGACTTTGGCCCAGTGGTTAGGGCGTCCATCTACCATATGGGAGGTCCGCGGTTCAAACCCCGGGCCTCCTCGATCCGTGTGGAGCTGGCCATGCGCAGTGCTGATGCGCGCAAGGAGTGCCGTGCCACTCAAGGGTGTCCCCTGCGTGGGGGAGCCCCACGCGCAAGGAGTGTGCCCGGTGAGAGCCGCCCAGCGTGAAAAGAAAGAGCAGCCTGCCCAGGAATGGCGCCGCCCACACTTCCCGTGCTGCTGACGACAACAGAAGCGGACAAAGAAACAAGATGCAGCAAATAGACACCAAGAACAGACAACCAGGGGAGGGGGGGAAATTAAATAAATAAATAAATCTTAAAAAAAAAAAAAAGATTATTTAAAATGTAAATGAAACAATTTTCCAAAAAAAAAGCTTATTTGCCCTCCTTTTTGATTTAACTGTTGAAAGAGCCTTTACTTTATCTGTATTTAAAAAGTGGGCATCACTTAGAGCATCTGAGTAAATCTGTGTTATAAATTGGCATATTCTGGTGTGAGCTGGTATTAATATATTCTAATATGTGGCTTTGCCTCCAGTAAATATTTTGAATTAGTTGGTGTCTTTTGCCTTTTTCCTACTTTCTCTTTTTTTAGTGATCATGACAGGAAAAAGAGAAATATATTTGTCTTGTAATCTGTGGTATGATGGTAAATGTTTAACAACCAGTTTTCCAAGGGAAAAACAGCCCTAATTCATAGAATTTACTAATTTCTGGGTGTAAATACTCACCATGGATGATTTCAAGCTACCAACATGATGTCACTCAATGTAGAATGGGGAAGAGATGTGCTGTAACACACCAACATATAGTATTTTCACCATTCAGATACAGCAGAGGTAAATAACCTCAAGAGCATGGATGAGAATAAAACTTTGTGAACTATTTAGAAAGTGATGAGTTTTGAGTATTTATTACCTTTTTCATTAAAATGTTTATTTAATTGTTAAGTTTATATAATTTAATTTTTGATAACAGCTAAGTTTAATAGTTGGCTCACAAAATTCTAACAATTCATGAATTGGCTTTTGTGAGCTGGTACAAGCTGGCTCTAGTCCACTGTTGCTTATAACAAAGGGAGAGAGATAATGACAAGACAAGAATCCCCTTTTTCTCTCCATTCTAAGTTTCTGTAATGTTTTAGCTGCACACCCAGACTTCCCAACCTTTAGAGACTGCTTATGAACCACTTGCTTGCACCTACCAAGGACGTCACATCACCTTTTCTTCAGCATCACTAGATCCTGAATAGTTCACTATGAACTGAAAGATGGGAATTATGAAAAATCTTTATGTATCTCAGTAGCCAAAATGTTTTTTTCCCCTTTGTCTTTAGAGATTTTTTAAAAGTGTATGAAGTAGTGACATGGATTTTATGGGATGTCATTTCTTCCCAGAGGGCTGACTAGATTGTTGTAGATACTACCCTTAGTCCACTTGGCAGCTCCCTAGTGCTTATTCCTGGTTAATAGAAGGAAATAGCAACAGCAATTAGCTTTATAGTCCTATACTTTCTCAGTGGGCATTTTGGACAGCTACTCAAAGAATATGGAAGATACATACTAAAATGCCTTCTGCTGCCTTACTAGTTACATAATTAACTCTTTTAACATTCTCTCTTTTAACATTGCAGTTAAGTAATGAGTGTCAGGAAAATGGACTTTCTAATGACACCAAATGCTAAAGCAGGAATGTTTTCTCCTAATTTCTGAAATATTTTAATAAATTAGTTAAATTGAAAGTCTAGTTTTTAAATATCCCCAATTTTAGTTTACCTGGTGTTAAGCTTTGCTAGATGTACTATAATCTAGTATTAAGATCTCACAGTATGTAGGTTTTGACATATTTTTTCCTCATGGTACTGAGAGACTCTCATTGTAAGCCATACAATAGCAAAGCTTTACATTTCTTTCTTACTTCCAGTCCTGGCCTGGTGGTGACAGCAGAACATCATGCAAACATTGTTACCAGGCCATCATAGAAAGATACATGCACATGATCATTAAAATAAATACATCAAAATGAAGTATGTGAAACTGTTCCATTAACAAAAGTAACAGCTGAGAATGTAACATAACAAATCAACACATGTGCTACAACATTTGGTATTATTCTTGAATTTTCCTGTTAAGGCTACACATAAATTGTTCTTACTTTCATTGAAATGCAGATGAGTGTCAAGCTGCAGCTCATCAGGTGGCCCCTACTTATGGAAAAGATGCCTTCCCAAAGACTATGCTTACCTTTGGCACAGTTTACCAGAGAATACTTTGCTGGGTGCTTTTACAGCAGGATAATTGGAATCTAACCCCTTTAGCTGTCATCATTACTGTTTGGTCCAAAGAGAATTCCAAATATCATAGAGAATTGTGGAAAATACATTTTTTTTTTCTTTTGACGCTGTTAAAAACAATAAATTCAATGAACTCACATTTTTCATTTCTCAGGTATGTTTATCTACACTTTGAGGCAGTAAGAAAACAATAACACATCCCAGAATATATGTGAATGAACATAATGTAGGAAAACTAAGAATGCATTGTGATACATTTGAAAGGGGACACATTTTCATCCAAGAATCTACTCATTAACATATACTTTCAACATGATTTCAGAAAACAAAAAGATTTTGAAAAGAAAACTAAGTTGCAATGCTGAAATGTTGCATGAAAAATATCTTAGGGTTGGAAAAAATAAAAATTATAATGGGAGGGGAGTGGCAGTAGCTCAGTGGTTGAATGCCTGCTTTCCATATTCAAGGTCCTGGGTTCAATCTCCAGTACCTCCTAAAAAAATTATAGTGGTAAATGCCATATTTAAATTTGTTTGAGACATCTCCACTATAGTGCAATATAGCTGTTGTATGCAGGATATTTTCTGTCATTAATGAAGCATCTGAGAGTTCCTTGAAGAGGCTATGTTTTCTTGATTTTTTTCTATAAACCCAACAGCTAATGTGTATTCAAAAATATATTTCATTTTTAATTTCCTTTGGAAAGTAAAATGTGCATAAAAATACTGTTTTTCCCCCTTCTCTCTTCCTCCTTTTTTTTTTTTTTAAGGAGGTACCAGGGGTTGAACCCTCATACATGGGAAGCAGACACTCAAACCACTGAGCTACACCCTCTTCCCCCTCCTCTGTTTTGATCTTCTCTCCCACGTTGTTTCTCCATTTCCTTCCTACTTTTCCAAGTTCAGCTCTTCCTGTCTTTACTGTATCCATTCTACATTTTTGCTCTTGATAGTCTGAACTTCCAGAATTTCAAGATATACAAAAGACTTTTTGTAGAGAGGTATTGCTTTCTTTCCCTATTTGATACAGAGGCCAAGAAAGTGAGTCACAGGCGCAGGTGTAGAGAGGTGTGGGGCAAGCTGCCCGTTCTGTATTTCCTGATTACATAACCTTTCAATGTCTCCAGGAGAGATGGCATTTAGAGCCGTGTTGTGAGCAATACCAGGCAGTCTGATCACATACAGGCAGGGCTTGTATCCTTACTCAAAAACTTTTCTACTGTGTTGTTAAAGCATCATAGGTTAATGTTTAAATTGGAATCATGTCAGCCACAGCTGTGGATGAGTGAATCTCTGACTGTGAATCAGAGTAGCGGACTAGGGATGTGAAGGGAGCATTTTCCTTCTCTAACATTAACTACATTGTTGTTTACTTTGTGGCTGGAAAGGAAGGACTGGGTGGCCAATAAAAAAACAAATGATCCAGGATATTTAAACAATGTTCCTAACCCATAATTAAACTATATTATTTAGATATCAAATATCATAATCTTAAAGTCGATTTGCATCAACTTAAAAATGATTTCATCATTTTCATAAGGATTTTAAGATTTTTAAAGGTGTTTTATTTTTTAAAAATTCAATTCCTATATATAATTACATCTCTCATATTTGTTACATATAGTCAGTTTGCAGATATCCACTTATAGATTGTCTCTGGAATATTAGAAACATGTTTTCAGATTTTAATGACATACTGACTTCAGTTGAGTTTACTAAAAATTTACCATGTGGCATAATAAAGGGTTTACAATTGAATTCAGTTTCTCCCCTTTACTCTTTAACCATGCTTGTTCATACCATCCTGGGGAGATGGGGAAGAATGGAAACTGAACTTCATAGGAAGCTAATAAAATGTATAATACAGTCTTGGGATACCATTGAGAGGATGACCTCTTAAGCCGCTTTTAATGCTTCTAGTTCTTTGATTTTATAAGACTGGTAGAAAATCAGGAAGGTAGAGGGAGTATATTGCTCTTAAGGATTATGCTGGTTATCATAGTCGGGGTTAATACTTAAAGATAAATGAGTTTGGTGATAATGAAAGATGTTCTGTGATGAAGCATAGCTATATGAATCTACACAGAGCAAAATAAAAGTGTGAAGTCAAGAAGGAGGTGGTAGTAGAGTATGGCCTAGAAAGGGTCTTGCCTGGCTTGGTCAGAAGGCTGAGTTTTTTGTTTCTTCTTGTGATGGAACTGCTTCTGCTTCTTTCCCATTCATAGTTTTATACTTGCTCTTGTCAGTTTCTCCATGTTTCTTTATAGAGGTTAAATTCACAGTATTTGTATTTGAGGAGGAAGGAAGGGAAAGTGGAGAGGAATCCAAGATTGTGCTATATATGGTATGTGATTAATGAAAACTGGGAACACAGGAAGACAGAAGCTTGGGAAGATAGGAAAAGATAATTTGTTTTATTATTGAGTCATGGAGTTTGAGGGACTATAGGATATCCTCATATCTATAACAAGTAGATAGCTAGGAGCAAAGATTTTGAGTTCAGGAAAGAAATAAAGTCTAATGCTAAATATATTTGGGTTCTTCTACATGTAGATGACTGTTCAGTCTCAGGGAATGAGTGAAGTAATGGAATGAAACAATCCATTCCTTCTAAATTTAGCATTATGCCAGATGTTAGTGGTGAAGTAACAAAATAAATTTATCTCTGCCTCCATTGAGTTTATGATCCAGTAAGAGGAACATGCAGTAAAGAGCCCCGTGGGAGCACATAGAAGAGTACCTGAGCCAGACTTCAGAAGTCAAAAAAGGCTGTGCCTTTTAGCATGGATAGAAGCTCTGTGAAGGGGAAAAGAAAATTGGGGTAGAGTTCAGAGGAAGAAGCATGCCTAGGACATTGAGAAACTGAAAGAATATGACTTGAGGAGGGAAATATAGTTGAGCACGGAATTTTAATGAGAAAAAGAGTCTCCAAAAGAAGCCTGAAAAAAAGAAGGGAAATAGGCAAAGAATCTGGAGATAAGGGTTGGATAAATCAGAACAAGGGGGTCATCAAGTTGTCAGAAGTACATATGGGATCAAGTAGGATGAAGACTGAGGGGAGAAGCTATTGAATTGGTGATTATGAGATTACTTTTGATCTTAGAGATCAGTTTCATTGGCATGAAAGCCAGATAGCAGTAGATTGAGGAGTGAAATGTGAGTACAAAGTCTTATAGAGAAGGGGGAGTGTGTTTACAGAGAAAGTAGTCATGAAAAATATTTTAGAATGGGAGAGGCACTTCACCTGAACAACTTTATAGCATAAGGAAGGAGATGGAATCCATAGAAAGGTCTTAAGGAAATAATTGACTTTGCAAGGTTCTGTAGAAGTAGAATCAAGAGCACAACAATGGTTGGTTTAGCTTTGAGAAGGAGACTTCCTTTGAGATACCAGAAGGGGAAAGAAGAGTTAGAGAAGAGCTCTTGGGAGGAATGTTGGAGGCATTCATA
Organism: Dasypus novemcinctus; assembly: GCF_030445035.2. Lineage (NCBI taxonomy): Eukaryota > Metazoa > Chordata > Mammalia > Cingulata > Dasypodidae > Dasypus > Dasypus novemcinctus. Next base: position 62,755,816 of record NC_080686.1, on the reverse strand, counting down.
CTGGTGTTTTTTCACAGTTAAGTGGATAATTAAGTCTACTGAGTGTGAAGTGCAAAGGTACAGTTGGGGGAAGCGGACTTGGTCCAGTGGATAGGGCATCCATCTACCACATGGGAGGTCCGCTGTTCAAACCCCGGGCCTCCTTGACCCATGTGGAACTGGCCCACGTGCAGTGCTGATGTGTGCAAGAAGAGCCCTGCCATGCAGAGGTGCCCCTGCATAGGGGAGCCCCACGCATAAGGAGTGTGCCCTGTAAGGAGAGCTGCCCAGTGCAAAAGAAAGTGCAGCCTGCCCAGGGATGGTGCCGCACGCTCGGAGAGCTGACACAACTAGATGACATAACAAAAAGAAACACAGATTCCCGTGCCACTGACAACAAGAGAAGTGGACAAAGAACACACAGCAAATGGACACAGAGAACAGACAATTGGGTGGGTGGGGGGGGGGGGAAGGGGAGAGAAATAAATAAAATAAATCTTTAAAGCAAAGATACAGTTGGAGACTTAAGGAGGATGGCAAGTTAGAAATGGGAAAATGGAGTTAATTAGAAATAAGCAAAAATTTACCAAGCTTTGCAGTTGCAGCTGAGGTTTGTTTATTTAATGTTTATAATGGCACCAATCATAGTTGAAGATAGAGTTGGATAAATAACTGACCCAGAATTGGGCCTTGACAAAGCAGACGATCAAGATGGGGCGGAATTAAGGATGTGTATAAGAGTATAGTTGAAATGATGGCAAGTCTTTAGTCTTTGTGTAAGTAGAGAAACTAGGCAGTGGGTTAGAGGACAGGTGATTAGAGGATGGGAAGAAGTACAGATTGTATTGAAGGTAAAGAAAAGCTTGATGGGAGATATAAAATAATGAAGAGTCATTGTCAGAGACTTCTCTCTCTGACACACAATAACTTGTGTTATTAACATAGAAAGTAGTAAAGTGAAGTGAAGCTCATTCTGAAGAAAATCATAAAGTAAAGTTCCAGAAGCTAACAGCCCAAGGCAATTGGATATAATCACAATGAGTTATTTGACTTCAGCATGACATTATGAAGTCTAACATGTATAGTGATAGACTATAAATAGCATCTAGAACACCTTGTGGAATATGGATAGCAGTAGATCTCAGAGGTAAGACAGAAATTGAAGGCAAAATGGAATGAAAGAGGATGGAACAGATTTGGGCATCTTTCTGAAGCTGATAACCATTTCTGTCACTGTTCTAGTTATCATTTCAACTTCTTTCATACTTTTACCCTCTTTGACGTTCTTATCTTTGTAAAATCAAAGGAATCACCCTTATTTCTATACACCGAATTTGAAATGTGGGCACCAAATCTTTTTATAACTACAGCTTTGAATGTGTTGACCCCATGACAAATGAATTGCTTTATTTTGCCACGAAGTGGTATTCCTACCCAAATTTCTGCCCTACTGATTTTTTTTCTGTTTGTGTTTTTTGTTGTCGTTGTTTGTTTGTTTGCTTTTTTAGGAGGTACCAGAGTTTGAACTCAGGATCTCATACATAGGATGCAGGCAGTCAACCACTTGAGCTACCTCTATTCCCCTATGTTTTTTTAATATGTATTTTTTATTAGAGAAGTTGTGAGCTTACAAAATAATCATGCATAATGTACAGAATTCTCAAACATTCACACCTCCACCAACACCTTGCATTGTTGTAGAACATTTGTTACAGATTATGAAAGAATATCATCAGACTTACTATTGTTATTCATAGCTTACATTTGGTATATTTTTTCCATACACCCCCTATTATTAACACCATGTACTAGTACTGTACATTTGTTAGAGTTCACGAGAGAATACTCTCATATTTTTACTGTTAACCACAGTCCATCTTCTACCACATGGGTCACTGTGTTATACAGTCCCATGCCTTGTACAGTGCATCCAAGTGTACACTCAGTGACTTTCCCTTTCACCAGAGTTGTGTAGTCATTGGCTTAGTAAATTTTTGAATGTTTTCCTTAGTCCAAAAGAAAATATCCCATATCCCCTATTATTGACCTGTAGTACCTTCTTTGACACTGATGCAAGAATATTACAATATTGCTGTTAACTATAGTCCATAAATTACTTAATTGTATTTTTCCCATGTATCACCATATTCTTACCACTTTTAATAGTGACGTACATTTGTTCTAGTTCATAGAAGAACATTCTTGTATTTGTACTATTATCTAGAATTCTCATCCACCTCTGGGTTCACTATGTTGTTCAGTCCCTAGGTTATTCTGTAGCTTTCTTTCAATTGACATTTACGTTCGTAGACTACCCTTTCAGCCACAATCCCATTTATAAACCAGCCCTGTTAGTTGTACATACAATAATGTGTTATTACCTTCAACTTTATCCATTTCCACACTTTTAAAGTCAAACTAATTAAAAATTCTACATACATTCAGCATCAGCTCCCCCTTCTCAGCCCTCATCCTGTTTCCTGGTAGCCTATACTCGAGATTTTAACTCCATGTGTTTGTTCTTGGTATTTAGTTCATGTTAGTGAGACCATTCACTATTTGACCTTTTGTGTCTGGCTTATTTCACTCAACATAATGTCCTCAATGTTCATTCATATTATCGTATGTGTCTCAATTTCATTTCTTCTTACAAAAGCATAATATTTCATTGTATATAAATATCAACTTTTGTGTATCCATTTATTGGTTGCTGGATGCTTGGATTGTTTCTATCTTTTGACAATATAAATAACTCTGTTATGAACATCAGTGTGTGAATGTCTCTCTGTGTCACTCTTTTCAGTTATTTTGGATATATTCCTAGTAGGAGAGTTGCCAGATCATACGGCAGTTCTATATTTAGCTTCCTAAGGAACCACCAAACTGTCTTCCACAGAGGCTGTACTGCACATCTTCTCCAGCATGTGTTCCGTTCTGTTTTTAAAAATAATGGCCATTCTGTGAGGTATGAGATGATATCTCATTGTAGTTTTGATTTGCATTTCCCTAAAAGCTAGTGATATTGTACATTTTTTCATGTGCTTTTTCAGAAAGTCTGTTTCATCTAATGTAAGTATAGCTACTTACTCCAGCTTTTTTTTTTTTTTTTGGTATTACATGTGTGGAATATCTTTTTCCAGCCTTTCACTTTCAATCTATATGTACCCTTGGACTGAAAGTAAGTCTCTTGTAGACAACATATAGATGGCTCATGTTTTCTTGTCCATTCCGCCAGTCTGTGCCTTTTGATTAGGGAATTTAATCTATTAAGATTCAATGTAATTACCATAAAGGCAGTTCTTACTTCACCCATTTTGACTTTTGGTTTTATCTGTTATATCTTGTTTTCACAACTCTTTTTATACTTTTAGTTACTTTTACTGATATAATCTTCATTTCTATATGCTCTTCGATACTGCTCTCTCCTGTCTTTTCTTTTTAGGCTGTAGCACTTCCTTTAGTATTTTCTGCAAAGCTTGTCTCTCATTGCAGATTCTCTTAGTTCCTGTTTATCTGTAAATATTCTAAACTTGCCCTCATTTTTGAAAGACAGTCTTGTGGGATATAAGATTCTTGACTGGCAGTATCTTTTACAGTTTCTTAAATATATCATACCACTGACTTCTCACCTCCATGGTTTCTGATGAGTAATCAGCACTTAAATCTTATTGGGTATCCCTTCTGTGTTATACATTCCTTTTCTCTTGCTGCTCTGAGGATTCTCTCTTTATCTTTGGCATTTGACATTCTGATTAGTATGTGTTTCAGAGGAAGTCATTTGGATTTATTTGGGTGGAAGTACGTTTTGCTTCTTGGACATGGATATTTATGTTCTTCAGTAAGGTTGGGAAATTTTCTATCATTAATTCCTCAAATATTCCTTCTTCCCCCTTTCCCTTCTCTTATGACATGTATGTTTGCACATCTCTTGCCATCATTTAGTTCTCTAAGGCCCTGTTCAGTTTTTTCCATTTTTTTCTTTATCTATTCTTTTGTATGGTCATTTTCAAAGGCCCTGTCTTCAAACTCACTGATCCTTTCTTCTGCCTCTTCAAATCTGCTGTTACAGCCATACCTTGGTACTCACCTGCTTTGAAACTTTTTGTATTTGGTACTCATTGCATTTTGATGTAAAATTTTGTCCCAGTATTCATTGTTTGTTTGATACTCAATGTGCAAGCTAGAACCTTTTAGTGTTGGTTGTCTCATGACTCGCTATCCTTTCCAGCCGAAACAAAGAGTCATGCATTAGTCACATGGTAGCTCTTACACATGTCATTGTGGTCTTGTCTTAGCATCTGTGGCCATTTTGTGTATTTTTGCATCTTTTCCCACATCATAAATCCTAAGAAAATGAGCAGTGATAGCACTGAGCAGAAAAGAAAATTACTTCGCACCACCAATGAGCAAAAAAAAAAAAAAAAGAAATAATAGGTAAATATGAGAGTGGTATTTGCATTACTGATCTTGCTAGGGAATATGGTATGCCTAGAACAATGGTCTCCACCATCCTTAGGAGTAAAGAACCAATAAAAAAAGCTGATGTTGCAAAAGGAGTTAAAGCAGTTAACAAAGCAGCATTCCCAAACACTTGAGGAAGTTGAAAAGCTGTTATTAATTTGGGTAAATGATAAGCAGTTAGTGGGTGACAGCATATCAGAAGCCATGATATGTGTAAAAGTGAAAGTATTGCATGGCGATCTTTTGAAAAACAAACTGGAACTGAAAAATGGGAGTATTGAAGTTTTTAAGGCCAGCCATGGCTGATTTGATCATCTGAAAAGGAGGACCAAATCCACAGTGTCATGAGGCATGGTGAGGCAGCAAGTGCTGATAAAAAGGCTGCTGATGAATTAATTCATCAGTGAATTTCAAGATTATGTAGAGGCTGAGGGTTTATCCCCCAGCAAGTTTTTAACTGTGATGAGACTGGAGTTTTTTGGGGAAAAAAATGCCGCATAGAACCTATATCACAAAAGAGGAGAAGCCGTTACCAGGCTACAAGCCAATGAAGGACAGACTCACTCTATTGTGTGGGAATGCTAGTGGGGACTTAAAACTCAAGCCTCTGCTAGTCTATCATAGTGGAAACCTGTGAGTTTTCAAGAAGCTTGATGTCATATAAAACAAACTCCATGTGATGTGGAGGGCTAACAGTAAAGCTTGGGCCACAAGGTAGTTTTTCACAGAGTGGATTAATAAATGAAAAAATATTTGCTGGAGAAATATTTGCCTTTGAAAACTCTCCTACTTTTTGGACAGTGCACCTGCCCACCCTCCAGGCTTGGAGGATGACTTACCGGAGGAATTCAGCAACATCACTGTAAGGTTTCTGCCTCCCAACACTATTTCTCTTTTCCAGCCAATGAACCAGCAGGTCATTTCACACTTCAAAAAGCTGTACACCCAGACACTTTTCCAGAGGTACTTTGAGATCACCTCTGACACCCAGTTGACCCTCACAGAATTCTGGAAGGAGCATTTCAGTATCCTGCATTGCCTTAACCTTATTGATAAGGCCTGGAACAGTCTCTTATAGGACAATGTGGCCAGAAGCTGTCACTCAGAGAGACTTCAAAGTGTTTGAGGCTGACCCCAAGTCTTCAGGTATGGAGGATACAGTTGGGCAGGATTTGTATCTTTGGACCAATCCATGGGTCTGGAGGTCAATGCTGCTGATGTTGAGGAGTTAGTGGAGGAACATCTTGAAGAGCTCAGCACTGAGAAGCTGCAGGAACTACAGAAGGAGGAGCAACAAGATGGCTGAAGAGATTTCTTCAGGTGCGGAGGAGATAAGGGAGGTTGTCCCCAGTTCCTTGATAAGAGAAATGTGTGCAAAATGGGCAGAATTTCAAAACTTTGTGGAAAAGTACCATCCAGACAAAGCTCTGACAAGCAGAAATGTGAATTTATTGAATGACCAAACAATTTCACAATTTCAAGGAATTCTGAAAAGAAGACAGAAACAGTCTTCATTGGATAAGTTTATATTATGGTGACAAAGAGTGTGTCAGAGCCCATGGTGCAAGTTGAAAAAAGGCAGAAAAGAGAAAGAACACCTGAAGTGCAAGCGCTCCATGTTCTATTGGAGGGGGCTCTTCTTCCAAGCAACACTCCATGTGACCTCTCCTCCTTCCCACTCCCCTCCTACCATCCCATTAGACTCTTCTCAGTACAGATAAAGTGAAGTTTTTAAAAAATTTAATCTAAGTATTTATTAATTGTTAAGTTTATTTCTCATGTAAAGTAATGATATAAACCCTATCTTTTTGCATATTGACTTAAAACTGTAAATCATCTTTGGTTAGGGAATGCATTAAATTTATTTACCTTATTGCTTATGGGAAAATTTTGTTTGGTTCTTATCGTTTTTGGTACTTGTCGCACCTCTTGGAACCAATTAACGACAAGTACTGAGGTACCACTATATATGCCCCCAGTGTATTTTTAATGTCATTTATTGTGCCTTTCATTACGATAAGTTCTGCTATTTTTCTCTGTATACTTTCAGATTCTTCTTTGTGCTCATCCAGTGTCTTTTTTTTTTTTAAAGATTTCTTTCTTTATTTATTCCTCCCCTTCCCCTCCTCCCACCCTGCCTTTTTGCTGAATGTGTTGTCTTCTCTTCTCATTTTCTCTCCTCTGGGATTCACTGGGATTCCATTCTAGAGACCTCTGATGGGGAGAGAGGTTCCCTGTCAATTGCGCCACCTCAGTTCCTCACTTCTGCCGTGCTTCACCTTGACTCTGCCCTTGTCTCTCTTTTGATGCATCATCATCTTGCTGCCTGACTCACTTGCGCGGGTCATTGGCTCACCACGCAGGCACTGGCTTACCACGTGGGCACTTGTGCCGGCACTGGCTTGCTGTGCAAGCACTTTCTCTTCTTCTTTTCACCAGGAGGCCCCAGGGATTGAACTCAGGTCCTTCCATATGGTAAGTGGAAGCTCTATCACTTGAGCCACATCTGCTTCCCCAGTGTCTTCTTAATATCCTTACTCTCTCCAGCTCTCTCATTGAATTTATTAAGGAGATTTGTTTGAGCATCTATGATTAGTTTTCTCAACTCCTTTATATCATCTGGAGGCTTAGTTTTTTCCTTTGACTGAGCCATATTTTCGTTTTTCTTAATATGGATCATAATTTTTTGTTGGTGTCTTGGCATGTGGTTTACTAGATGTATTTATTCTGGGCTCAGTTTCTTTAGTCTAGGACTTTATATTTGATTGGCTTTGTGCTACAGCCCCTCTTTGTTATTTGGTTCAACTTACTTTAGAGTGGCTTATGTTTAGCCAATCTAATTTTTTCAGTTCTTTTTCATCTGTTTGTTGCCCTTTCTCCCTTGCTGGTTGCAGAGTAGAAGCAGAGGATGCTGTTGGTTCTGTTAGCTGTGGAGGCTGAAGCTGCCCATGTTGTTCCAGGAACCAGTGAAGCTTCTGCCTCCTTTCTCTGCTGCCAGTGGTAGGGACGGAGCTGCAGCTGTGTGCAGTTATCCAACCCATGCAGACCAAGACTGTTTGTAGTTAACAGAGAGAGACTGATGAAGATCCACGCCCCTGCAGTGATGGAGCTGCAGGTGTGGGCAGCAAACTAAGCCAAGCAGGTCCAAAATGACTGCAGTTGTCCAGAAAGACTGACAAAGCACAGGACTCTCTCTTCCCCAGCCAGGGGTGGGGATGGAGCCACAGGTGTGTGCAAGTATCTTTTCCATGTGGGTGGAAAGCCACTGCAAGTGCCTGGAGAGGCTGAAGGAGCACTATCTCTCCTCCTGCCCCATCAGGAGTAGAGATGGTGCCAGAGATCTGTCCAAAAGTCTGGTTCATGAAGCCTGAAAGTGCTCACAGTTGCCTAGAGAGGCTGAGGAAACCACTCTCCCTCCTCTCCTATTGGGGTGTGGATGTAGCCACATGGGTGCCAACAATCTAGTCTGTGTGGGCTGAAAGTGACTACAGTTGCCCAGAGAGGCTGATGCAGGTTCACCCACCTTTCTCCCTACAGGTGGGGCTGGAGCCTAGGCTAAGGCAGCTATTTAACCTGGGTAGAAAGAAGCTGGTCCCTACCATCAATGTGATTTTCAATTAGCCCTGTTTCCCTTCATTCTAGTAACAGAGTTAAAATGGAGGCCAAGCCTTTTTCCGACTTGGACAGCTATTTTTAGGATTGGCTTTTAGCCAACTGAATTTACTGATCAGTAGCTGAAATCAGTTCCCAACCATCTCTTCCCCCCTTTTGGGAAATGGAGCTTTCAGCTCCAGCCAGGGAATAGCATTTGAGGCATCTTGTGCCACCAGTGGGGAGTGGACACTGGTGTTAACGTGGAGTGCTTTACTCAGGGATCTTCACTGTGCATGGGAAGTCTCCTCCTTCCATTCCTCTACAGGTATTGCAGGATGCCCTTCTGTTCTCATGCACCTCCCAAACAGGTGATTTAGATGGATAGCTCTGGGTGATTACTAACAACCCTGTAGGATGAGCTGACTCTTGAGGTCCTTACTTTGCCGCCATCTTACTCCTCCCCTGCTCTGATTTTTAAAAATAAAATTTTATTGAACTGTATCATTCATACATGAACATACAAAACAATAAATGTATAGAAAAATTTGTGAATTTACAAAACATGCATACCATTATACTATGCTCCCATATATCTCCCCACTACTACCACCTTGCATTGTTGTGAAACATTTGTTACAGAGTATGAAAGAGTATCACCAAAATGTTTATACTTACAATAATATTTAGCCCATATCTTACATTTGGTTTATTTCCCCCCCTCTTGATTAGTATTATGACTGTATTGCTCAAGAGAAAACTCTGTTAACCACAGTCCATCATTCACCACTGGATTCACTATGTTATACAGTCCCATGCTTTGTACAGTCCATCAAAGTGTACACTCAGTGGCTATCATTTCCATCACAGAGTAATGCTGTCACTACCTCAGTTAATTTTAGTATGTTTTAATTACTACAAAAAGAAAACTCCCGTACCCCTTATACCCTCTATCATTGTCCCTTAGTACTGAAAAAGAAACCTTGCCATTGTTGCAAAATAATACAATATTACTGTTAACTATCATCCATAAATTATATTAGTTGGGATTTTCCCATATTCTAGCACTTTATAAAAGAAGAGCAGTCTTATATTTATACTATTAACCACAATCTTCATTCTCTACTTTTTTTAATTAAGTTATATCAGGGTTTGAATTTAATTTCCTTTGAGGTAAATTTGAAATTATTGGAGCAAAGTCTAGATAGATTTAAAATTTTTTGTTAATTTGGTATTTTTAAATCTTTTCGTTTATTTATCTGTGACATTTTTATTAGTGCATATTTAAAAATTTGCAACTTAGAGGATGTTTAAAAAAAACAAAGATATTTAAGAATAGATTTGAATTTGATATGATCCTAACTTGTTAGATTTACTAATTAGGCTATATTTACAAGTCATTCCTCTAAATAAGTCCCAAGGTTAGAGAAATTTGCGTATTTTTCTTATTTGCCTTGTGAAGCAAATTTCATTTTAAATAGTACAATCACTTGGCAAATGTATGGCTCATTTAGAAGTATTCTACCCAGCAGAATATGTATCCATGTTTTAGGGAAGAAAGTTTCCAGTTTTTATAGTTATAGAAACAACCGGATGGCTCTTAAATATGCCACTTCTTCCATATATCACAACACTTGAGAAAGAAGAGATGTTCTCTGCTTCTGTTCGAGATCCTTAACTATTAACAATATTTAAAATTTTGAAGTCTGCCCCGTCTGCTAATTTTCCCTCTTCCAAACCTCATTAATATGAACTAAAAACTGTTAAAGTACTTTTTATCTTTCTAGAAATTTTAATTCATGACTAATGAAATTTTCCCCTACTTTTCTCTTTCATCATCTTAAAGTTTTTCAACATCCACACTAATAACCTGTATAACATATATGCTACAGCATTTAATTTACCCAACTCTGATATCTTTTATCTTCATTTCTCCTCAGTTAGCTATGGCCATGGCCAAGTGTTGGAATCCATCATACCTTAAAACTAGTTCAGCTTTATGTTTTTGAACTCTGAAATTCCCTTTTTAAATCTCAGCTTCTCTTTAAACCACTAATCTCCCATTCATCCACTCAGCAAATATTTGAGTGTCTATTATGTGCTGAACTTTGTGGTATTCCCTTTTAAGTACTGTCCATGTTCTTTTGCCTTATCTTGGCCTCGAGTTCTTTAGTACTCTACCCTGCTTATAATACTGTATGACCACCCTGACTTATCTTATTTCCTTTCTTACCTACCATGGACCTATGGTAGATCATTTCAGTTGCACTTTAACCAGCACCTTCAATTCTCTTGTTGGTTTAACTTCACCTTACGTGACCTCTTTTTTTTTTTTTTTTTTTTTTTAAAAAAAAGGAAAACACTATTACTTTCTCTGTCTTTTAACATCTCCTCCTTTTGCTTCTGGAACATTCTTCCATCTAGGTTCATCTCCTATCTCTCTGACACCTTTTTATTAGTATCTTTATTACTAATAAAAACCTAACTAACCTTAGTCCATATTATTGTATTTTACAATTGATGTTCATTGATATTCACCTACATATTTATGCTTTTTGTTGTTCTCTATTCCTTCCTGAGTTATGTAGGACCTCCATTTATTATTTCATTTAGTACAGGTCTGCTGGTGATAAATTATCAGTTTTTATTTGTTTGATTTGTCTTTATTTTGTTGTTATTTTGGAAGGTTATTTTTGCTGGGTGTAGAATTATGTATTTCTTTTGGTACTTCAGAGACTTGAAGCTGGAGTCTACAACTGGTCATCCTGGTTCTTAAAATCTTTTGAGAGCAGAGGATGTATACAGTGACTTCCCTACTGGGAGTTCTGAACTCTAATCTTTGTCTCCTTAACATCGTAAAATATACCCAAACTCCACTTCTAGGTAATTATAAGGATTTTGGCTTTTATTACATTTGAGATGGGAAGTCACTGGAGAGTTCGAACAGAGGAATGACAAGAAAAAAGATTTATCTGTTTGCGCTGGTAAGAACAGATTCTAAGGCGATAAAGAGGAAATTAGAAAGATCAATTAGGAGGTCATTGCAAAAAACCAGGCAAGAGATGAAGGCATATAATTTCTTATTTATTTATTTATTTTATTTTATTTTTTAATTTATTTCTCTTACCTGCTGTCCCCCCCCCCCCCCCCCCGGTTGTCTGCTCTCTGTGTCCAATTGCTGTGTGTTCTTCTGTGTCCGCTTAGATTCTTGTCAGCAGCACCGGGAAGCTGTGTCTCTTTTTGTTGCATCATCTTGCTGCGTCATATCTCTGTGTGTATGGCGCCACTCCTGGGCAGGCTGGACTTTCTTTCGCATGGGGCAGCTCTCCCTATGGGACGCACTCCTTGTGCGTGGGGCTCCCCTATGCAGGGGAGACCCCTGCGTGGCACGGCACTCCTTGTGTACATCAATACTGCACATGGGCCAGCTCACCACATGGGTCAGGAGGCCCTGGGTTTGAACCCTGGACCTCCCATGTCATAGGCAGATGCTCTATCCATTGAGCCAAGCCCGCTTCCCAGCATATACTTTCTTGTCTGAATTTTGAAGTAATTTACAAACTGCCTTAAGTCTTGATCTATTCAAACCTTTTCTCCCATCTAATGCCAAAATGATTTATTCCTAAAATTCCTTTAAGAGACGTCACTCTTCAACTGAATCCCTTCAGAGACTTCCCTTTATATCGTTAGGTCAAAATTCAAATTCCTTAGTGAAGCATAAAAGATCATGTCCATGCTCTGGTCCTTGCCTGACTTTGTAGCATCTTCTCTTCTTCTGTCTCCATAAAAAAAGTCTTTCTTCTAGCCAGTGTTATCTACTTGGAGCCTAGAATCTCTCCATAGTTGATAAAGTCCCTCTAGGCCTCCATGTCTTGACCCATGATTGCCTTTTGCATGGGACTATCTTTCTTGTCAACCCCCTTCTCTTGGTGGTTGACTCCAACTCATCTCTAAGGATTGAATGTAAGAGTTGTCTTCTCTTGGAAGAGTTTCTGGAACCGTTTCCTCTCTCATTTGAAGACGTAAATATTTCTTTTCTGTGGATTCAGTACAATTCAATAAATGCTTATGGTGCATCTGCTTTCTGCCAAGAACAGTTTCAGGAGGTGGAGATCAAAAAATGAATAAAATGTAGTCTTTGCCCTCAAGGACTTCATCTGCCAGAAGAGGCAGCACGTAAATATATAATTATAGTATGACAAGGAGGTTGTGAGTGAAGGCTTCCTGGAAGAGGAGAAATCCATGTTGGGTTGACAGCATAAATAAGTTTATCAAGGAGACAGATTGAAGGGGTAAGGCGAATATCAGAATTTGAAGGAATAATATGTGCAATGGTATGGCAAAACTGCAAGATTTAGGCAAATTACAGAAAAATTGGTATTTAAAGTTTGAAGGGTGATTAATAGGAAATGGGCTTGAGAAGAATATGTAGACAATCTTGAATATCTTATTTTCAATGCATATCTCTATTGTAGAGACAGTATTTTTCCTACTGTATTATAACCACTGATTTTCTTTCTTTTTTTTTTTAAGATTTATTTATTTATTTATTTATTTATTTATTTCTCTCTCCTTCCCCTCCCCACCCCAGTTGTCTGTTCTCTGTGTCTATTTGCTGCATTATCTTCTTTGTCCGCTTCTGTTATCAGCGACATGGGAATCTGTGTTTCTTTTTGTTGTGTCATGTTGTGTCAGCTCTCCGTGTGTGTGTCACCATTCCTAGGCAGGCTGCACTTTCTTTCGCGCTGGGCGGCTCTCCTTATGGGGTGCACTCCTTGCGTGTGGGGCTGCCCTACGAGGGGGACACCCCTGCATGGCAGGGCTACTCCTTGCGCACATCAGCACTATGCATGGGTCAGCTCCACACGGTTCAAGGAGGCCCGGGGTTTGAACCGTGGACCTCCCATGTGGTAGATGGATGCCCTAACCACTGGGCCAAGTCTGCTGCCACCACTGATTTTCAACACAGTGTCACCACCAAATGGGCTCCTTCAGGGCAGGCATTGGGACCTATTCATTAACTTTTGTATACCTAGTATCTAGCCAAATGTCCAACATGTAGTAGATATTCATGTTTATGGTATTAACAAAGACCCTTTAAAGTTTCTGAAAGATTATTTTACATATTTACATATACATTGGTATTTGGCACAACTTGAGCTGTATGTATATTTAGCCTGGGCTGAGTCTTGAGATTATCAGGTATGAAAATCTAAATATATGTAATAAAATGCAATTAATTAGAGGTCCCTAGTAAAATAACATTTAAATCTAGTGTTTAGGGCATAATATATCCCGTATGTAACATTAAAAAATATATAATGTTATTAAATTGCTTCTCAGATGAAAAATAGCCATTTGTAAGAAACGAATGACTAGAACAAAACAGACATTTACAGCAGGTTTGTTTAGGAATCTGAAGTTCTATATTTATCTTTCCATTTATTCTTACTCTTTTCCTGTATCTATTCCACAGCACCAGACACCAGATGGAGACATTTTATAATAGAAAGGGATAATTAGCAATAGTCTTAAGAACTCTCTTCAGCTCCGTTGGGCAGGGCAAGTAGTCTCTTGGGTCTCTAGACTATAAGACTAATAGCCAGCTTTTCAGCCATAGTGCCTCTGATTTCCAGAAAGGCATTTGAAATCACTTTGGAAAGTAGCACAAATGTGTTAGAAATGTTGTGAACATATGGAAACAGGAAGCATATAACCCAAATCAGTCCTAATAATATGTAGTACATACTTGAGAAATTTTGTAATCTGAGAAAAATTGGAGCATCCAGATTACATACTCTTGTGCAAGATCCATTGACTAATTGACTAATTGAAGATGAAGATATAGGAAGAGAAAAGGAAAATCAAAGACTTATGAGTAAATGCATTGCTTTCCTTAAATAACTTACTTTTCAAGAAAAAATCACTTGAGCTTGTGTGCCTTCTACTTTTTAAAAATACCTTTGCTGAAGAATCTGCTAACCATTATGGTTTTTCCCAACATCTTTACTTCCCCTCCCTCCTTAGTATCTTTTTGCCACATACATTGCACCTTCGGCTACTTTTGAAATTGGACTCCAACAGGAAAAGAAAAAAGAAATTTATATGAAAATACAGCCACCATTTGAAGATCTTTTTGACACTGCAGAAGAATATATCCTTCTCCTCCTCCTTGAGCCCTGGACAAAGATGGTAAAATCAGACCAAATTGCTTACAGAAAGGTATTATGGTAGTGATAAAGTTTGTGTGAACTATCCAGGTTTACTGCACAATTAATGATAAGCAGCACTGTTAGCTCCTAAGAGAAAAACTGAAAAGGGTTTCACATGGGTCTGGAATTCAGTCAAGATTTGGCCAGGATTAAAATTTGAGCAGAAAAAGTGTTTATTAACTTTTTTTATTGCCAATTTCCCTATTGTCTAATAAAAAATTTAATTGTGTCATTTTCAGTTCTTCTTACAAATATGTCAGAAGAGAAATCTGAGTTTTGGTTCCCTATGAACCAGAAAAATATACCATAATATACTGGCTTTGTCCCTTCTTGCCATTTCTTGGCAAGTAGCCTTAATTTTGATTAATGGAAAAAAGCCCATTTCGTTTTATGTTGGCTGAGTTACAGTAAATATTATACCCATGGAAAATATAAATGTTTCATATGTATTGTGAAAAGCAGAGCCTCAGACTTCAATGCTGCTATTTTAAAGCACCCCCAGATGTTCATCAGGTCGGAGTGCTTGGCTGGATAAAAGTTTCAGCACATCTTTTTTCAGTCCAAAAGAGGTCACTTTAAGCCTCAGTGCTTGAATATTTTCATTATTCATATTGATGGGTGGAGGAAGTATCTTTAAATATTTATTTTGAATCACAAATTAAAACCATCCATGGGTATTTTTTATATTAAGTTAATGCATGCACCCTGTACATGATGTCATGTCAGGTGGAATTCTGTTGTCTTTGTATTGCTATTTTTTATTCATATGTACTCATCAATTTCTTAGATAGGCTTGTCTTCTACCAGAAAGGATAAGTTAAGTAATTCAGATAAAATTAATATCAAAACACCTCACATAGAATTACCTTATTGAATTGTTGCTGAACTATCTCTGACACCTTACGTAATTGAAAGACCAAAATAATTAAATTTTTATTCTTGATTTCTGTTTGTCCTAAAAAGTTAACATTACATCATCTTTCTACCACAGATCTGCCTATAGTATACTAGGAAAATTAGGATTTCATATGAAACTTAAAAATATCCTCTCCAGTCATTATTTTAAATATAGTTTATTGTATAGAGGAAAATGGTCCTGAGAGGGTTAAAAAAGATTTGGAATTACAACCTCCTTCCCTAAACAAAAAAGTTTTGAGATTAATATGATTCTTATTCAATTCATGGAACAAATTATACACTGTTTTTAATGATTAGAGAAAAAATAAATCTCTTTCTTAGTTCTAGAAAGTTCCTTAAATTCAGCCCAGAGGACTTCTCTAAAAGTCGCCATGACTGGATTATGTAGACCATTTCCCAAATGCGATAACCAAGCTGACTATCAAAGCTAGCTGTTAAATTCAGAAAGTTCACAGCTAGTCAGCCAAACTGGATTTTCTCTGTAATAGAGAAATGGTCTGTACTGCAAAATACTTGTTTTCTTATGCTGTAAAACAGTTCATTACACCATCTGAAGGCCGAGACCTGCTATGAGGTTTAATTTGATGATTGACTAGCTCCTCTATTTCTATGGCAATAAAGCCTTTGCTCCTAGGACAATAATCAATGGGATTTGGTTATTTCTTGTTCTTCTATAGATTATATGGTCCCTAAAGTTAGTGGTGCCTTTATTACTTTTCCTGTTATAATGAATAGAAATTGGAAATGTGACCAACAAATTTGCATTGTCTTTGTTAGTTCACATAGGGTGTCCAGAAAGGAGGAGTGATCTTTGGTGGCACTATATCATTACTTAGAAATGTATGTATTTTTAATTGCTTGCATTTGAAATCTGACTGCACTGGAGCTAATATTTTTAACTATGTTGTTAATCCTCCTCTTGCCTCCAAAATAATTTGCTTTATTGGCAAGCTTATTTATTTGTTTTTCAGTCCTTTGTATAAGCAAATAATGCAACCTGTTTTTCATAATATACATCCATTGAAGTTACAAGCTTTATTATTATTTTATTAGGTGGAGCTGGTAGAAGAGACTCGACAGCTGGACTCCACATACTTCAGAAAGCTACAGGCCTTGCATAAAGAAACATTTTCCAAGAAAGCTGAGGTAAGACAACCCCTACTTAGAAAAACAAACTTTTTTTTCTTCCTGGAGATGGTTACCACTTTATTTAATGGAAGAGAGGAAATCATGTATTAATAAAATAGTGGGATAGACAGTTTCATTCTTCTGTTGTTCCTTTGCCTGCCATGTTGCATCTGACAGGCATCGCATTTTATTGACACATTTAAAAGAGTTAGAAAAACAAAGCAGATGAGGTAACAGAGAGCTAAGCTACTCATTTGTCTTAGGACCGGAACTTGACCCTTCAACCCTATCAGTCTTTTTTAAGTGATCAGTTATTTTCTGAATGGCATCAGCACTATTTGTTGTCAGGTCACAAAAAAGTTAATGAAGTTTTCCAAACAGAAAAGGAATTGTTTGTGTAACAGCAATAGGCAAAAGCAATAAAGAAAAAAAGAATGGAAAGGAATTAAAGAAGGCCATAAAAGGATCATAGGAGTGACGAGGATATTAAAGTGTTATTTTGATTTATAAATTGTGACTTTTGGATTGACTACATAAACTCTGATAGATACATAAAATTAAATGTATATATCTATATTATATATATATATATGTATGACAGTTTAGATTTATATTTATTGACATAGAAAATGTCCAGGACATATTATTATATAAAAATGTAAGTAATAAACACATCAGTATGATATGATCCTATTTATGTAAAATTATATATGCATTTCTGTATGTACACATATATACAAAGGAAGATCTATAAAAATCTGTTCACAAACATGTTAAAAATATTTATTGCTGCATGGTAAGGTGCTTTTTCAATTTCTTTTTACTTTTCTGAAATTTTTATTTTTTTCTAAGTTTTACAAAAACAAAGTTATTTTTTAAAATATAGTCTTTGTGATAGTTGCTTTAACACAGAAATTCTCTATTTCAGATACTGCTAATTAATATCTTGGAAAAGGTGCATAAAACTCCATAAAGATGTAGCACATTATAAAGATGAATTTTAAATGTTTATGTGCTAAAATTTATAATGCTCTCAGAATTCTTCTACCTAAGGAAAACTGATATTTTAAAAATTGGTAGTTTATCTTATGGTCTGGAGCATTTCCAAAACAGAGAGGATTTAATAATATAAGAAATTATATAAGGAAAGGCTTTTCAAAGAAGAAGGCTTTCTGGCTCTTCACTCTTTAGGTATTGTATACTGTCAACCAAACATCAGAAGTCTTAAAAATACCTAAATATTAACATTTTAAAAGCAGTTTTATTGAGATATATTCACGTGCCATACAACCTATCCCAAAGTATACAATCAGTGACTTTTGGTATAATCAGTGTTTGTGCATTCATCGCCACAAAAAATTTTAGATGAAATTGTTCTGAATATTAACTTTTTTATGAAGGAGATTACATATAAAGAATGTACTATTTAAAATTATCTTGTATTACTTTATAACCTTTAAAAATTATATTATAGATAGAAGACTAGTTTATGTTCATGATATATTGTTTAGGGGAAGACTCAAGTTACAAAATCATCCATATATATACAATCCTACCTATATATACAAAAAGAGTGGAAAGAAATAGACCAAAATGTGTTAAAGGTGCTATCTCTGAGTTGTAGTATTATGTATGATTTTTATTTTGTTCTTTTTTATTACAAAAATATATTACTTCTATACTAAGAAAAATAAAATGATAAAAAATGTGCTTTGTATGTAGTTGATGCAATTCAGTGTTCATGAAAAGAAGAGAATGGAGTGGAAAGGAACAGAACTGAATTTGATATGTTAAAACCTGAACCACCTAGATTCTTTACCCATTTCTACCATTGAATTTTTAAATGACCTCAACCTAATGGTTAATTTTTATTTCAGTTTCTCTATTTAAAAGTAGGAAAAACTTGTGTTTAAGAGGTTTTTATGAAAAGTATTATTTCCCTAGGATACCACTTCTGAAATTGAAACTGGTATTTTATCACTCTCTGACATCTCTAAACAAACAGAATATTGGAATAATGTTCCTGCAGACTACAAGCATTTTACTTTTAATGATCTGCTTAACAACAAATTGGAGTTTGAACATTTCCGTCAGTTTCTTGAGGCTCACTCGTCAAGGTGAGTAACATAACCATTTAAAAATGTATTTCCTTAAACATCATTTTTCTAAGCTACTTTATTTGAATCAACATATTATAATAGTGATTTAGTGCTAAATTTTACCTATGTCAGTAAAAACTCATGAGCATAATGAACTATCTGAAATCTGTATGAGTAACTTTTTGTTGAGGAATGTAGCAAACTTCAAAATGTTATGCTAAGTGATTCAACAATATTTACTGGTGCATTAGCACTGGCTAACTTAAAACACCAGTATGTTTTATTCTTTCCTTTCTTATCTTTTTCTGCTGCTTTCTTTTGTGTTTTTCTGGATGCATTAATTACTGTTTTTGGAAAATTCTCTTACATATTTCAGTAACACAGTTACAAGCTTTTGAAATTCCTGTTCTGTTTTGCAGTTTTTATTAGCTAATACATAAGTAAAACACTACAGTTTTGCACAGAATATTAGAACTTATAACATATTTATTTAATATATATTGAGGTCGTGATCATATTTTTTTCTTCATTTCTTCCAAGTCAACAAAAACTGGCTGAACCAGGTTAAACACCTGAAAGCCAAATTTCACCATGATAATTCCCAATATGTGTGCATATGTGTGTGTGTAAATGGTTTCCCTTCTTGGTGGTGAAGATTATTCTAAATTTAGCATATTGTCAAGTAGAAATGCCATAAGTAGTAATTTTTCCATATGTGAAATTGACAATACTACTTGATCAATAATGGAAGTACTCTGAGATCTTATCAATAACTATGATATTTTTTTCTGATTCCATTGCCCCTTGTCATCACTCATAATTTTTAGTCATGATTAGGAACATAGTGGAATCAAGTAACTGGCATAGTTAAAGGTTAGAGACATAATACTATATCATTAGTTCCCTGATACAACAACCACCTTGTAAGTTCTGTCAAAACACCAACTTGTTCGGTGTTTGGTGTGATTGAAAGAAATAAACAAGAAGGACTGTACTTTATTTTTGTTTTCATTTTAGCATGGACCTTATGTGCTGGACAGATATTGAGCAGTTCCGAAGAATACTTTTCCAAGATCAAAATCAAAGGGAGGCAAAATCTATACATATAAAAAACAAATACCTTAATAAAAAATATTTCTTTGGGCCCAACAGTCCCGCTTCTTTACATCAGCAGAATCAGGTATCAAAATGTAAATATATTTTCTATACTGAATTATGAAAGTATAAGAGTTATTTTCTTTGCCTCTAACACTTTTATGCGAGACTTTTATGTTAGATTCTTCTGAGATACTTTATAAGTATCTATAAATGAAGTGCCTTTAAAATTAACTCAAATGGAGGCAGAGGGAAGGGAGAATGTGGGAAGGGAGTGAATGGTCTGAGAATGGAGGGGGAGGGAAGGGTGTGAGAAGGGAGGGGAGGGAGGGGTGTGGGAAAGGAGGAGGAAGGAGGGATGTAGAAGGGGGAGGGAGGGGTCTGGGAATGGAGGGAAAAGGAGGAAGGGATGTGGGGAAGGAGGGGTGTGGAAATGTAGGGGGAAGGAGGGGATAGAAAGGGAAGGGAGGGGGTGGGGTGTGGGAAGGGAGGAGGAGGGAAGGGAGGGGATAGAAAGGGAAAGGAGTGTGAGAGGTGTGGGAAGGGAAGGGGAGGGAGGGGATAGAAAGGTAAGGGGGTGTGAGGGGTGTTGGGAGGGAGGGAGGGAAGAAGAAAATGAAAAAAATTAACTCAAGTATACACATTATAAAAATATTTTACTTCAAAAAGTAATTTATAGAATAAAGGGAACTTTTATGTAAGATTCAGTCCATCCATTCATTCATCACGTTTGAGTGGCTACTCTATGCCATTGTTCTAGGTGCTTAGGATAAAGTGGTGAACAAGATGGACAGGGTCCCTGTACCTTCAAACAAATAGGAAGACAGTCATAATCAGCCATTAAATACCATTTTTATCTCTTTTCTGTTCTTCTCTTAACTGATACTACTCAAAACATAATCGATCCTTGAAACTTTATTTACCATTGTACTGCCCCCAGGTCATAGGTTTGGTTATTCTATTGGACCAAAGTCAAACGTCCTTAATCACAACTTCCTAATAATTATTATCTGAGTGTTCATGTAATACTTTTATCTCATGAGATATGGCTGAAGTTTTATGCTTTTGAAATATAAAGTATTAAATATAATTTATTTAATTTGAAGTTTATTACCACTATGTTACTACTTAAAAATTAAATGTAGAGCATATATTTTTTATTTCATTAATTTGAAAGAATGCATATCCTAATGGCATACGTTTATAAAATACAAATTTGAGATGAATGCTAAATTCAGTAAATTAAAGAAAAATTCAGAGATCTTCACAAGTGGGATATACCAAATTAAAAAGCTAGATCTTTGGGAGTGGGGAGGTGGGGAAATAAGCATAATTCTTTAAGAGTATGAGATAGGAAAAATTCTAGAATTAAGTAACCTTTACAAAAATGGCTTGTTTTTAGTTCCTTGAGATACAAATCTGGGACCCATTAACAAAAGTAGTTGGGTATACCAATAAGTACAAGTATGAAATAAAAACACAATACGCATTTGTTTTCTGTTTGGCTTGTGCTACATTGTAAGAGGTTTTATGGTATCTGATGCTACTGTGTAAACCCTCCATACTACCACATGCTGAGAATTTAAAATTCAGTGAAAAAAGTATCCATCGCTATCATAGCAATTGGGTGTCCTTACTAAAGATGGGTTTTCCCAGTGACCTTTCTTGCTTATCTTTGTCTTTACTTTTATTTTACTTTATTTTTTAGGTGGTACTGGGGATTGAACCTAGGCCCTTGTGCCTGGGAATCAGGCACTCAAACACTGAGCTACACCTGCTCCCCTTTACTTTTTATTTATTTATTTTACATTTAAGGATTCCTGCATCCCATTATGTTTTATATAGATCTTGCTAATCATAATTTCAGTTGTGTAGCCAATTTGCTCTTTAATTAGTAAGGTAGTCTTTTTTTCTTTTCTCTTTTGTTTTTATAAAATACAATAATGTTGATATTATTTGATTAATTTATTAATCAAAGGAGGGCTAAGAAAAAAGTGATTGTTCCAGTGAGTAATCCAAAAACAGTGCTTTATAGCAGGAAATAGCAATTACTAGCTTGTGAAGCCAATAATTATGTAGGAGGAAGATTTCTTCTTTCTGTAGTATTTTATAAAAGATGCAACTTGTGCAAATAAATGGCTGTTATCTATAACATGGTCTTTCTTTGCTTCCTGCTTCCTCTGTTTTCTTCTTAGAGGAAGTTGGAACAATCCTACATTGCTATCACTATCATCATCCCTCCAGCTCCATCCCAACATTCATTATCTAAGGTAACATTTCTAATATCTGAGTCAAGATGTTTCTTAAATAATTAATGCCTCATTTTCCTCATCCACAAAACAAAACACTTTCTCAGACAGGCTGATTTGACTAGAATCATAGATTCATAGAAATTGACCTAAAAGAAAATTTAGAAAACATATAGATCAGTTTCCTCATTTTACAACTGAAGACACTGAGGCCATGAAGGAAAAATGCCATTGCTTGTGATCATAAAGGATAAAAATCTCACTCCCATATACTTTGCAGTAGATCATAAGAAGGTATAAGCCTAAATCAACCACTGCATAAACCACAATTATCCAATGTTAGGGAAGATGACTGTTCTTATTGTGTACAATATAGCCAGGCAATTATATAGAATACAATTATTGTGGCACCTATTGAGCATTCAGTAAATGGTTTGGTGGTGAATGAATGAATGATTATTAGTGTTTCTTTTCCAAAGCAGACGTTTGTAGTTTCTGTTTCATTTTTTATCTTTGTAGATAATGCATTTAAGTGGTGGTTGGGGAAAGATTCTCCATGATCAGCTTGATGCACCTGTCCTAATTGAAATTCAGAAGCATGTCCTAAATAGGCTAGAAAATGTCTGGTTGCCCTTGTTCCTTGCAAGTGAACAGTTTGCAGCACGTCAAAAGATAAAGGTATATAAATAGTATATTCTTCAGATAGCAGTTGGCAGTACTTATCAAAACATCACATGTACAACCTGTTGACCCAGCCATTGCACTCCTATGGCAGAGTGGTTAAGAGTATGGAGTTAGCCTTCCCAAGTTCTGTTCTCAACACTGTCACATATTAATTGTACAACTTTTTAAGTTTTGTAATCTCATTTGAAAAATGGGACTAACCTTAGTAACTGCTTCATAAGGTTGTTGAGAAGAAGCAATGAGATGATGCATCTTTAACTTGTTAGCATGGTACCTGGCCCACAGTAAACACTTAAATGTTCGCTATTCATACTGTTGTTAATAGTCTTGTTAGTATTAAGTCCTTTTACAAATAGGCCAGGATATTCAAGGACGTTCATTTCAGTAACTTTTGGGGGAATAATTAAATGAATTATGATCATTCTAAACTATGGAAAACTATGCATGTCTCCATAAAAATATTATAGAAATGAGATTAAAATAAAAAATTGAGATTTCCACATATACTGATTGAAAGATGTTATTTTTGAGTGAAACAGGCAAAATCCAGAACAGTATATAGAAGATTCCATTATATATAACTGTATCTCTAAATCTTCTATCCATGCATCTATAGCACCTATTTCTATCTATTATCTATAAATTTTCATAATCTGTCATTGTTTATCATCTATCATATTTATGCATGGAAAAAGATCTAAAAGGATCTGCCTCCTGGGAGTAGGTTTGGGGAGTGAGAAGGAATTTTACTTCTTAGTCTTAAAGTGGAATTTTTTTGCTTTGTTTGTTTTTATTTTATAAGAAGCCTATTTTTTTTGGTAATTTAAAATATTGGGAGTATACCTAAAAAGAGACAAACCTGATCTTTACAAAGATAACACAAGAGGTAGAGAATATGCAATTTTGGACTTTAGGATGCAAAGGCACATGCACATGCACATATATGAGTACTGATCAGGAAGAACCTAAAAAAAGTTCCCTCTATATTAATTCAATCAAACACTGAGGCCTACTCATCTGGAAATATCCTTAGTCTTTTGAGCAACTTAAGTTACGGAAAATACAGTACAACATGAAACATAGAGTTTATAATATGGGCAAGAAAAATGGACTTATTTTAGGCAAAAAGTTCCTGGAAATAAGCTTTGGGACAACTCAACTTTCCTCATCCCCTTTCTTCAGGCCAATGCCAATTCTCTATCCAATTTTCTATCCAAATCCAAAGCCAAGTAAAAGGACATTTGGCTAGTATTATTTACCATGTTTTCTCACTATATTTAGCCTGGTAATTTTATTGTAACTTGCAGTAATTTCCTGACTTAGCATTCTTTGGGTTGCCAGCAACATAAACTGATTCTGGCATCCTTAAACCAAATATAAAAGAGAAGGGATAGCATTTGTTATAAAATGATGCAGGGGCATCTCAGAGACTCAGGGGTGGTTACACCTAAGCTTTATAAAGGATGGGGCCAGGAGATCGCTGGGAACCAAGCAAGAATTCTTGGAACTTTTTTCCAGACCGCAAGCATCAAAAAGACTCAGTCCTTGTGATAATAGTCCATGACTAAAAAACAGCACAAAAATTGGAGAAGTCAAATGATCTCTCTAGCTTCAATTTCTGTGTGATCCGTAGTGACACTGTTACTTAACATTTGGAGCAATACAAACAGGTATTATCTCCATTTTGCAGATGAGGAAACTGTGTTGAGAGAATTTGAGTGATTTGCCCAGGGCCGTGATGGCATGGCTTACATTTCTAAGTCTGATCCTTTTTGTCCTGACCTGTGCTATATCTTTTCTAAGTTGAGATCTTAACTCATTTTCTTAGGTATTAAATTAAATAAGTGATTTCAAAATTTTAGACATTCTGAGTCACTGGGATAAAATAATTGGTTTTGCTTTTAGGTACAGACGAAAGATGTAGCTGAAGCACTCTTGCTACAGAAACATGAAAGGAAAATTGGTGTCTGGAAGGTAATATTTGTTATATTCTTCCTTTAACAAATTCCACATTCCACTCTGTCAAAGTATTATTTTTCCTTTCCTTTCTTGTTCAAAGACCCTCTTTGTAGACACATCTTTATAAGTTACCAACTGACTTCCTTTATCCCTAGAAACTGTTTTTTTAAAAGAGTTTCCATTATTTTTTTTAAGATTTATTTATTTATCTCTCCTTACCCCCTACCCCCCAGTTATCTGCTCTCTGTGTCCATTCGTTGTGTGTTCTTGTGTGTCCGCTTCTATTCTTGTCAGCAGCCCAGGAATCTGTGTCTCCTTTTGTTGTGTCATCTTGCTGCATCAGCTCTCTGTGTGTGCGGTGCCACTCCTGAGCAGGCTGGACTCTTGCGCTGGACAGCTCTCCTTGCAGGGCACACTCCTTGGATGTGGGGCTCCCCTACATGAGGGACACCCCTGTGTGGCACGACGCTCCTTGCACACATCAGCAGTGTGTGTGGGCCAGCTCCACATGGGCCAAGGAGGTCCTGGGTTTGAACCATGGACTTCTCATGTGGTAGGCGGATGCTCTATCCATTGAGCCAAGTCTGCTTCCCTAGAAACTGTTCTTAATTGGCTGATGGAATTTGAAGAAAAGTGTGACTTTACTAGAAACCTGTTCATAGAGACCCCCAACCTGCTCTACCTTAGAAGTACACTTTAAATATGTATTTTTCTTTATTTTGCTTGTGATAGATAATATTATTGAGACAAGCTGTTCATTCCAGCACATGGTGGTTTACTTATTATTGAGAGTAGATTACATAAAAAGAATGAGAAGTATGCTGTAGAATCAACAGGTTAAATAATCTCACATTATCCTCTTTATGTAGAATACATTTTGGCTTTAAAAGAATTAAGATAACTTTCATTTTGGTGATTATTAAAACCACTATAACATTTTACCTTGCTAAAAATTGCACATTTTATTGTTAACAAACATGATAAACACAGTCATCTTTTCAGCTTACAAGTTTATGTATATTCATCCATCTGTGGTTTCAGTAGAAGGCCAAACTAGACCCAGGTGATCCCCTGCAAACTAACAAAGATAAAATTCTATTTGAATGTTAAAGAAGTGTATATATTTGCTAGGATGTTCTTTTTCTGTATTTTCTTCTTGAAAGGGAATAAACTTTTTAATGCTCGTCTACTTTTGCTATATTTTTAAGTTGAATTATTAAGTAGAATGGGCTTATATTTTTTATCACTGTACTATATATTACATTATATTCTGCTTATGTAAATTACAGGTTTTAGTTAAATTGCTAAGTTTTTGTATCTTAAAAAGCATGTCTTAAAACATTATTTGCTGAGTGGATTTTACATAAACATCCCAGTCTAATATATACTAGTTCTTATTTATGGGGCTGTAATTTTAATCTGGACCATATGGTGAGGGTCTTAACTTTTTGCCCAGGGAACACGACATGTGTTTTACTAAAATAGTGATAGACATCTGCTCACTTTATCTTTGTTAATTGCACCACCACTCATCTCCACTGCCTGGAGTTGCCTCTACTTTTCAGTTTCCAACTCCAGTGTCATCCTTCAATGCCCTTCTCTGTAAAGCTTTTACTCCTCCGGCAGAATTAGTTATTTGTTCCTTCGTGTTCTTACAGCATTTTTATGTAACTCTCTTAAACATTTATATTGATGGTCACATACCATTTGTTTATAGGTACTTGTTTTATGCATTTTCAGTTATGAATATTTATCATGTGTTTTGACTTTGTTAATATAATTTCCTAAGTTCATCTAAAATGTTGCCTTTGGAATGGTACTTTCTTGTGTGATTATAGGCTACTATGCTTTGGAGAATTTCAGTAAACTTTATCCAGTAAAAAATCTATTTAGTAAATTCAATAAAATATGTTTCATATGTTTTTTTTCTTTTTTTTTTTTAAGATTTATTTATTTCTCTACTCTCCCCACTGCCCCAGTTGTCTGTTCTGTGTCCATTTACTGTGTGTTCCTCTTTGTCCGCTTCTGTTGTTGTCAGCAGCATGGGAATCTGTGTCTCTTTTTTTGCATCATCTTGCTGTGTCAGCTTTCCGTGTGTGTGGCGCCATTCCTGGGCAGGCAGCACTTTCTTTCCCGCTGGGCGGCTCTCCTTACG
This sequence comes from Dasypus novemcinctus, assembly GCF_030445035.2. Taxonomy (NCBI): domain Eukaryota; kingdom Metazoa; phylum Chordata; class Mammalia; order Cingulata; family Dasypodidae; genus Dasypus; species Dasypus novemcinctus. The sequence continues at coordinate 62,729,286 of NC_080686.1, read as the reverse complement.
GGGTGCACTCCTTGCGCATGGGGCTCCCCTACGCGGGGGACACCCCTGCGTGGCACAGCACTTCTTGCGCGCATCAGCACCGCACATGGGCCAGCTCCACACGGGTCAAGGAGGCCCGGGGTTTGAACCGCGGACCTCCCGTGTGGTAGATGGACGCCCTAACCATTGGTCCAAGTCCGCTTCCCTCGTATGTTTTTGAATTCTGAGAGGCTAATGGGGATGAATATGTGATTTAAAATGGTCAAAGTAAAAAAATGTCTTGTATTTCAAAATTTTGAAGATATAAAGTAAGTGTAGGTAAAAATACCTTTAGGCATTACTAAAACACCTTGGGTATTTCTGACTTTTTTTTTTCACATGAGGTAAATTCTCAGAGGAAGCTTATCATTAAAATAATTTTTATTATAATTGTTAAAATAATATAAAGAAGTTTCATCTATAACACAGTGTTTACAGGATAGTATAGTGAATCTCCACAGTAAAATTTCTATTTAATTTATGGGATTAATTGGTAAATATTCCCCCAAAATTGAAAAAAAAAGTCTTAAATGTTCAATTGCCTTTCATTTTCAAAACATAAGAGAATTATATAAAAGGTAAGAGAATTATCATAGAATATATATGTAATAATATAATAATGTAATAAAATATGCAGTTGTTATATTATTACTTTGTTCTCTCTAAGCACAGAATTCATGCTATGCACTAAAAAATAGTTTTTCACCTTAGTCTCAAACTGTAACAAACTGCTAACTTTTAAAAAAATTTTTTTAAATTTCTCTCCCCTTTTCTCCCCCCCCAGTTGTCTGCTTTCTGTGTCCATTCACTGTGTGCTTTTCTGTGATCGCTTCTATCCTTATCAGCGGTACCAGGAATCTATGTTTCTTTTTGTTGTGTCATCTTGTTGTGTCAGCTCTCCGTGTATGCAGCGCCATTCTTGGGCAGGCTGCACTTTCTTTCACGCTGGGCGGCTTCCCTTACCGGGTGCCCTCCTTGCGCGTGGGGCTTCCCTATGCAGGGGACACGCCTGCGTGGCACGGCACTCCTTGCACGCATCAGCACTGCTCATGGGCCAGCTCCACACAGGTCAAGGAGGCCCGGGGTTTGAACTGCGGACCTCCCGTGTGGCAGGTGGACGCCCTATATATTGGGCCAAGTCCACTTCCCTAAACTGTTAACTTTTTAAACAACATAGTTATATGTCTAATTCATCTAGCCATTTCTTTTTTCTCTAAATGTTAAAAAAAAATCGTAAACTATAAAAGACGCAAAGGAAAAAAGGTTGCCAAATTCTCTTGTATCCAGGTCATAAATTTTACCAGTCAATAAAAGGAGATAGAAGTTGGAAAGGTTAACTTAATTAATTATTTTATTTTATTTTTTCAGAACACAGTTAATTTTCTGTATTCTCTGTTTTGGACAGCCTGTTGAGAGTAAGTGGATATCTTCCTCTTGTGAAATCATTGCTTTTCGCAAAGCATTATTGAACCCAGTTACTGCAAGACAATTTCAACGTTTTGTTTCTCTAAAAGGAGATTTATTGGAAAATGGGGTGCTCTTCTGGCAAGAAGTACAAAAATATAAGGTATTGTTTTGGGAACTGGAGAAAATTCCTACTTTAAGGGATTTAAAGGGATTTTAAATCCCTTCTTTTTTCATTCAAGCAGTTGTAAGTTTATAGAAAAATCATGCAGAAAGTACATAGTTCCCACATACTCCCCCCCCCCAAGTTTTCCTTATTATTAGAATTTTGCATTAACGTGGTACCTTTGTTAAAAAGTGATGAAACAATACTATTATAATTATATTAACTGTAGTCCATAAGTTACCTTAGGGATCACTCTTTGTGAAGTTCTATGTGTTTTTAAAACAATTTTTATCCTGATAGCATATATATAACCTAAAGTTTTTCACTTTCAAGTATATAATTCAATGGTGTTAATTACATGCCTAGTGTTGTGCTACTGTTATCACCATCTATTATCAAAAGTTTTCCATCACCTCAAATAAAAATTCTATATCAATTAAGCTTGAACGCCCATTCTGCATCATCACCCCTGCCCCTGGTAACTTTTATTCTAATTTCTGGCTCTGTGAATTTGCATATTCTAATTATTTCATGTACATGAGATCATACCATGTTTGTAATTTTGTGTCTGGCTTATTTCACTTGACATGATGTCTTCCATGTTCATCTGTGTTGTTGCATGTATTAGAATGTCATTGCTTTTTTATAGCTGAATAATAGTCCAATATATAGATATATCACATTTTGTTTATCCATCCTCCTGTTGAAGGTTACTTGGGTTGCTTCAACCTTTTGGCAATTAGGAATAATGCCACTATGAACATCAGTGTGCAAATATCTGTTTTAGTCCCTGCTTTTATTTTGGATATATAACTATAAGTGGGGAGGTAAGGTCATATCATAATATTATTTTCAACTTCCTGAGAAACTATTTTCCATAGTGGCTGTACCATTTTATATTCCCACTAAGAATGTGTGAGTGTTCTCCACATATCCTCTCCAACACTGGTTTATTTCCTGTTTTTTTTTTTAACAGTAGCCATTTTTGTGTGTGAAATGGTATCTCATTGTGGTAGAAAATCCCCTTTTTGCAAAGAGGAATTGCAGTAACTTATCTGATTCTTAACTATGACTTTATGAACAGGATTTGTGCAAGATATGCCAATTTTGTCATCTTTATGCCTATATATATATACATTTATTATATAGTGAAGAGTAAGTATAACCCCTGAAAGTATAGTATTAGGTTTTTCAAGGTATTAATATATATTATGATCTAATGATAACCTTCCTCAAAAGAATTTTAACTATATTTCTGCATATCATTGATCTATAAGTGTAGTATATATTTTTTTCCTGAAGATATCTGTGTTTGGTACTTTAATCAGGATCTCTTCACAAGACTTCCTCCTAACCATATTTATAGCAATAGTACTCCAAGATAGTAAATTTTTGCTAAACAAACCAATGAGATATTAGAAGGAATTGGCCAAAATCTTAACAGAATAGATAAATAAAACAAGTGGTTAGGCACAAGAGCAGTTTATTTTCAGATTTAAGTGTTTAATATAAACAAGTAAAATCATTGTGTTGAAGAAGAGGAAGGGATTCTCTGGGCTATGTCATCTAGACTTGAATGTGGGACTATTGTCTAGAAATCCCAGAGTAGCCATCCAGCCTCTGCTTAAACACTTCCAGGAATAGTAGGCTTATTTCCTGGCAAGGCAGCCTATTCTAGTTCGTTATAAAAGTAGGGAATAAAAATCAAACTAGACTTCAAAAAGATATTTTCAAATGACTTAAAATTTAAGGATTCTGCAACACTAATACTCTGCAGCATGTGTATGTGTATACATGCACTCTACATAGTTTTTATTCAGTAAAACCAATTTCTAAACTTTCCACAACATTCCAAAGAATTGTTTTTTCCCTATTCTAACTTCAATAGATTTTGCACTATTTTTGGCTTAGGTAATAACAGAAAAAAAGTTTTTTGAGGGAAGTCTTTTTAAAATATTAAGATAGATAATATATAATTTTTTTTATTAGAAAGGAGGTAGAGTCTATTTTACAGAATAGTAAATTATTGACTATGAGTAGACTGACTGTATTTAAGTTAGTATGAACTGGAGTAAGGCAAACCTGATAGGATAAGCCTCCTATTTGGTAGCTAGACCAGTAGAAATGATGAGGTAAACCTTATAAAACAATTATTTAAAAAGACCATAGACTCATATACAATCAACCTTTAGTTTTATGACTGTTTCCCCTTGTAGGCTTCCCTTAGCCTTCATTTCATGTCTTCAGTATAGCATGAAGGACACGTAACACTGGGTAGCTACTAAATAATCATGCTATAGGAGTAAATTTACTCATTCGAAAAGCATTTACGTACCTAATATGTCAGGCATTATGGTAGATTATTGGAATAAAAAGTGGAATACAACACATTGCTCTCCCTGAAGAAGGGAGGCAGGCATAAAACAAGCAAATATTATGGAGCAGTGATCTATGTTCTAACTAGTTTTAGCAAAGAGGAGAGAATGACTAGAGGGAGAATGGTAGATTAGGGGTCTTGGCAGAAGTGGTGAAACATGAATTGGGTCTTGAGGGAGTTTGCTAGTTGGAAGGTATTTCACTTGAATAAACTCTCTCATAGCTCTTACTGAGTGTTTACTCTCTGGCCAGACCTTGTCCTGATATTTTTCATGTAATAACTAATTTATTATTCACAAGGTTCTATTGGGTCAAGGCTGTTCTTCTCACCATTTTACAGATGAAGAACCTAAGGCACCAAAAAGCTAAGAAATTTCCAATATCACACAGCTAATTATGTGGTAGAGCTGGAATTGAACCAAGGCATTCCATTGCTAAAGCCAATGCCATTAGCATACGACAGTAAAGTAAGCTTTATTGTCTCCCAGTAATAGTTGTGGTACTATACGAGAGATAGTCACAATGATCATAATTAAGCATTGTTCTGAATTTTGAAAAATTGGGAAGATGCCAGATGTTCATGAATAGGATGTTGGTTACTTAATTATGATACATATGTACATAGAATATGCCTTGGACATTGTAGCAGTTTTATATAGTTATGAATTCCAAAAATAGATACTGAATTACATCTGTAATCTGGTCTGTACCTGGGTGTGATTAAGTTATGATTAGGGCTTTGATTGGGCCACATCATTAGGCATGGCAAAGGACAGAGTTGAGGGTTTTCTGATGTTGGAGTTTGATGCTGAGGCCTTAAGCTGGAGCCCCAGGAAGTCAGCACACAGAGGAAAGAGAAGCAAGCCCCAGGAAAAGAGGACCTGAGCCAGGAGAAGAACACAGAGGAATAGAGACGGCTCCTTAGACACGGCAGAAACCACAGGGAAAGAGACAGAGCCGTTCACCGGATAGGCTACAGCTGACCTTGTGGAGAGAGGCAAAGTCTAGAGAGCCTCATAGTCTACAACTGACCTTGTGGAGAAAACAGAGGAGCTGAGCCCAGAGAAACCCAGGAAGCCTGAACCCCAGCAGACGTTGGTAGCCATCTTGCTCCAACACGTAAAAATAGATTTTGGTGAGGGAAGTAACATATGCTTATGGCCTGGTATCTGTAAGCGCCTACCCCAAATAAGTACCCTTTATAAAAACCAATTTCTGGTATTTTGCATCAGGACCCCTTTGGCTGACTAATACAGTCATTAAAATGTATGCTGTGGGAGAATAATCAATCATAGAAAAAGATGTTCTTATTATTTTTTAAAAACCCAGCTGCCAGAAACTGTGTGTGTGTGTGTGTGTGTGCACATCCATAGAGAAAAGACTAAAAGAATATATTCATTCAGCAAATATTTTTTGAGTGAATACTGATGGAGCAGGCTAAATCCTAAAGATAAAGTGTGATCAAGACAATGTTCCCTTTTAAAGCTTATGGTCTCATGGGACATGTGATAAACAAGTGATGGTTCAGTGATGGAGAAAGTACAGGATGCTATGAGAGCACTTAAGATGAACATCTCTCCTGAACTGAGAGAGTCCAGAAAGCGTACTAGAGGAAAGTATTCTTAAACTGATAGATAGGTAAGAGTTAACTAGTCTATTGGCTACAAAAGGGCAGAACAATTAGAACAAATTATTATGATTCTGCCTAGGTTCTGTTCCTTCACCCTCAAAACTGTATAACTTCATAAATTTGTTTTTATTTCACAAGTTTTATTTTCCACAATAATAAACTAGGCTCACCAAATAATTTTATATGGTAATCCCACTAACAACAACAACAAAAATGCATTTTGGGTAATGTACCAAACGTACATGGTATAAATGGGCAATTTCTCAAGTAATGTTATGTTGAGTTATAAGTGATACCTTATTTGAAACAGCCACAATGTAACATTTACATTAAGCTTTTTGATACATAACTTACAATAAACTATATGTAAAGTTTTATATAGTTAACAGTTGGAATTTTTCTTTCATTTATAGAGTCCATTAGACAGTTATTACAAAGTCTTTAGCACAAGTAGGTACTTAATAAATGTTGGCTTATTTCTGGTCTAGAATTAGAAGTTTCTAAATTTGTTTGCTTTCTAGTGATGGAGTGAACAATATCTCTGACAGAGGAAAATGCCGTAATTGAACCAGTGACCTACCTACCTACCTACCTATCTGTCTACTTACCTACCTCCCTACATATTTATTCTTTGCTTTCAAATGTTCCTTTATTGAAATATTTCCCTTTGTAGTTCTTAATGAGCTGGGTATTCCACTGCATGTCAGTGTCATCTATGATGTCATGAGGGTAACAGCCACCAACACTGCAGCCCACAGACTAGGCAGTACTCAGAATCTCTTTAATGGTTCTAGAGAGTTCTCTGGGTGAATATTGGTGCCACATCTATGAGGCAATGTTGACAATCTCATAAAAAGTGATACTTCCATTGTGCTTAATGTTCTGCTTCTTTCTGTTTCTGGTTGGTTCCTTAAAGGCTTTGATGATGAGGGTAGAGGCAGAAGGTACTACCTCAATCTGGGCCTGTCTCTTATAAGTGGTCAGTTTCACCATAATCCTTAGACTTTCTAGTCAGAAGTGGCCTTGTAATTCTTATCACCAAACTTCTTTGGAGACAGAACCAGGGAGCTGATCTTGAGGCCAAGGCAGATGTGGCACTGACTTCTGGTGCACCTTAGGTACATGACTTGGCTCTCTTTGGATTGAACTTTGGCAGCTTGGTGGAGGCAACTGGTTTCTGAGGAACATGGCTACAGGAAAACTGACGAAAATTTGTACTGCAACCTCCTCCCCCAGTTGAAAGCAGAAAAAGCCTATGTCTTTTTTTTTTTCTTTTTTTAATGATAGCACTATATCATATATATCATGCCAAAAACTGGCCATTTTAATTTAAGGTCATATTTTTAAGTTCTTTAGCTATAAAGAGGATAATGTGATGTGGTAACTGAAATTATAAAGGTACTAAGAGATGCATAATGACACAAGTGTCACCTCTGTCACTCCTACTCATGTTACTAACCCTTTATAAGTCAAAATCACCTTGTTACAGAATCAGTTCTGGTTGGGAAGGCTCTTTATAGGTGCCTCTTCTTTTTTTTTTTTTAATATTTATTTATTATTTCTCCCCATCCCTGTTGTTTGCATTCACCGTCTGCTCTCTGTGTCTGTTCATTGTGTGCTGTCTGTGTCTGCTCATCTTCTCTTTAGGAGGTACTGGTAACTGAACCTGGGACCTCCCATGTGGGAGGTGCCTAATAGCTGGAGCCCCATCTGCTCCCTGCTTATTGTGGCTCTCATTGTGTTTCCTCATTGTGTCATCTTGTTGCATCAGCTCACCCTATCAACCTGTTGCATCAACTTTGCTGTCTCATTCATCTTCTTTAGGAGGCATGGGGAACTGAACCTGGGACCTCCCATGTGGTAGGCAAGCACCCTACTGCTTGAGCCACATCTACTTCTCTAGGTGCCTCTTTTTAATGCTCTTCTGGACCCTGTGTATTCTTCTGTCTTGAATTAGAAAAACCTGTTTTCATGATGGAAGAGTTTGTTGATGTGGGAGGGGTGGCATGGGTGGGGTGGGGGGTATATGGGGACCTCGTATTTTTTTAATGTAAAATATAAAAGAAAATAAAGAAGAAAAAATAAATAAAATTTATGCAAAAAAAAAAGATATACTCTTTCAAGAAATAAAAATAAATTGAATTCAGTGAAAAAAAAGAAAAGAAAAACATGTTTTCATGTTTTTTCCTCTACTAGAGATTGAGCCTTTAAAGGGCAGGGACTGTGTCTTGGGGCTTAAGTCAGTATCTGACATATAGCACATAATCAGCATATATGTGTTAAATGAGTTAAAGTGGTTAGTTAATAAAGCTGTTTCTTTGCCTAGAGAAAGAAGCAACCAGGATTAAATGAAAGCTGTACTTAAAGTGTATGTATAAAGTCTTAGGTTCCTCAAACCCAACAAAAATAAAAACTATGATTTTTTTTAAGGTAGCCTTGAGCTGTCCCCATTATCTTCTTGATTCGAAGTTAAAATGTATGTTAATTGAAACACATATTGACTATAAAGTGTTCTATATGATGCGTTGACCATGTATTATTATATTTTACTCCTCCTTGTTCAGGACTTGTGCCATTCTCATTGTGATGAGTCCGTCATCCAGAAGAAGATCACAACTATTATCAATTGCTTTATTAATTCCAGTATTCCACCAACTTTACAAATTGACATTCCAGTTGAGCAAGCTCAGAAGATTCTTGAACACAGGAAGGAGTTAGGACCATATGTATTTCGAGAAGCACAGGTAGGAGATCAGGGGACAGGGCTAAACAGATTTTAAAATACATTAACAATCTAGATATTGTTTTAAACCTTTTGCATTCATAATTGGCAAGATTCTAGTCCTCCTAATACTGGAATTTATTCTATTTAATCAAACTTTTTCATATGCCACTGAAATATAAGAAGCAAGTATCTTACTTGCTATTTTGTTGATGATAAATATACAGCAAATAAATTATTTAAATACTTCACTTCAACTCTCTATGGTTAAAATTTTTATTTCTAACTTAAAAAATTCAAGCTAATACTTCCTTCCTTTCCCATCATTCCTATTTCCTTTAAAATGTCCACTATCACAAAAATGTGTAAAATGTGTGTGTCCCAAGATTTGTGTATTTTTTAAGATTGGGATATTCACATAACTCATAAAAGAGATGAGAGGAAATTTAAGTACCCAACCAAAATAAAGTACACAGGCTCATGAAAGGAAAATCATGCCTGTTAACTTGCTCAAGTTACTTCTTTTTAAGATAAACAATAAAAAACAGTGACTTGGTGAATATAATTTATTTGCATTTTGAAAAGCCTTTTAGTGATGATGTGCCTAAAAAATTATTAAGAAAAATAAATTATAATGTGGGTAATAGGGAAGGCTGTGTCATGGATCAAGTGATATAAAACAGAGATTTAGGGTATTTGCCCTTGAGCATGGAAAAAGGCAATTATTCTTAACATTCATTTATGAGCCATCTGTGTTCTTAGTCCTCTCAGGAACTGAAACTAGACTCACAATCCAAATTATGCATTAAAATAGGCAAAAATGTAGGGAAATGGTTGAGGATGTGCCAACATAGAGAAAATCTATGTCAGCACATAGATGCCAGAATTGTAGCATCTGTTAATAAAATGGTCTTAGAGACCACAGTGTGTAGCCTAGGTCTCCTGAACCAGGCAAGGTTATATTACATGAAAGACCTTGAATCTAACTGGATATCTGGAGCCATTTACATTGGTTGATTTGGCACACTCTCCAGCAACTGCAGCCAAGGAATTTTATTGGAGTCCTCTAGCCTATGATTTCTTCTTATTTTCCTTAAACCAAGTCCTACACATCTTAAATATGGATTTTGGAGCTTATGAGAACAAGAGAATCATTATTTAGGGGCCTCATCCCACCAAATCTTACTTTTCCTGGCTTCCTGTCTTAGAAAACGGCATCATTTCTACCTAGGCCTATGGCCAGAGATTTAGTCACCATCTTCATGTCCTCCTTTTCCTTCATTGTCTTACCTGCATATCTAATCAATCCTAAAATTTGTTCATTTTTCTCATTATCAGACATTCTATACACTTCTCTCCACTTCCACTACCTCAGTTCGTATCTACAACATTTCTCATATTGATGATCAAAACTCCCTGTGTCTGGGCTTTCTCCAAAGATAGACAGAGCTATCTTTTTCAGTATATATACCTAATCATGTCATTTCTCTGTTTAAAACATTTCAGTTACTCCCCATTGCTCTCAGAATGAAGTCCATAGCGTTCTAACGACATCTTTTACCACTCCTGCCTTCTATCTCCCAGCCTTAATGAAATATTTGTTGTTTTATGAATAGGCATTACTCTCTTCCCTCCTGAGCTTTTTTTTTTTTTAAGATTTATTTATTTATTTATTTATTCCCCCCCCACCCTGATGTCTGTTCTCTGTGTCTATTTGCTGCGTCTTCTTCATCCGCTTCTGTTGTTGTCAGCGGCGCTGGAATCTGTGTTTCTTTTTGTTACGTCATCTTGTTGTGTTAGCTCTCCATGTGGGCGGTGCCATTCTTAGGCAGGCTGTACTTTCTTTCGCGCTGGGTGGCTCTCCTTACGGGGTACACTCCTTGCGCGTGGGGCTCTTCTACGTGGGGGACACCCCTGCGTGGCACACACTCCTTGTGCTCATCAGCACTGTGCATGGGCCAGCTCCACATGGGTCAAGGAGGCCCGGGATTTGAACCACGGACCTCCCATGTGGTAGACGGACGCCCTAACCACTGGGCCAAGTCCGCTTCCCTCCCTCCTGAGCTTTTTGCATTATCATTCTCTCTCTTGTGTTTCTCCAATGTCCTGTGTTTGTCATAACACTATTGCACTAAATTGAAAGTGACTGTTCTTATGTCTGACTTTCCCATTAGATGTTAAGCTCTCTGTGGGTAGGGAATATTTCTTGGTTACCTTTGTGGCTCAAATGCCTGACACATCATAGGCACTCAATAAACTTTTTAACTCGTAGATGAATGATGGAAAAACTCTCATGACAGGAGTGGGGTCAAATTGGAAATGAGAGGAAAGTTAAGTAGAATCTGTCTGTTTTTCATTGTTATCCTTGTAGCCTTTCCCTGTCCCCACTCTTATCCATCCCTGCCTGTACAAAAATAGTTTGAAAGTTTTCGTCATTTAGCTAAATTTTCCTTGGCCCTTTTTACTCACACTAAAGCCATTGCCCAGCTGCTGGCAACGAGCAAAGTAATATCTATTAAAACAGGGAAACGGACTTTTGCCCAGTGGTTAGGGCGTCCGTCTACCATATGGGAGGTCCGCAGTTCAAACCCCGGGCCTCCTTGACCCGTGTGGAGCTGGCCAGGCGCAGCGCTGATGCGCGCAAGGAGTGCCGTGCCACGCAAGGGTGTCCCCCGCGTGGCTCCCACGCGCAAGGAGTGCGCCCGTGAGGAGAGCCGCCAGCGTGAAAAAGAAAGAGCAGCCTGCCCAGAAATGGCGCCACCCACACTTCCCATGCTGCTGACGACAACAGAAGCGGACAAAGAAACAAGACGCAGCAAATAGACACCAAGAACAGACAACCAGGGGAGGGGGGGGAAATTAAATAAATAAATAAATCTTTAAAAAAAAAAAATCTATTAAAACATTTTCTTACCTACCACTTGGTTATCTTTTAGGGTTCTGGAGGTACTGGGTAGTTTTTGTGAACAATACATGTTTCTAAAATCTCTATTATAGTTTATAGGAACAGACTAAATTTATGTCTTCCATTTAAATATTGTGTCCTAATTGTGTGACTTTTAGTGGAAGGGCTTCTAAATGGAAATACACATATTTGAGAACAGGAAAAGACTCAAGTTTGGATGGAGAAGTGAGAAGTAGGGTCATTTGGTATTATAGGATTGGAGGAGTGCTCAAGGTTAATGAGTGCATAGTAAAAACTACCGTGACCCATTAATATTGGAACAGGGAATTACTTAATGAAATGAGTGGCAGATAAATAGAAAACCTGCATTTTATTAAATAAAATAGTTCTAGCTTTTAAAGTTCACAATGCCAAGAAACGATGGAATTCATTGACAAAGCTGTATTTTAAAAGGAGTAAATAATTTAAAAAGTGTACTAATAACATTCATGTACTGAAAAGAGGAGTAATGAAATCTGTCAATTCCAGAGTTCTCTTGATCACTGCAGCACTTTTTTAAAAATTCTTTTTCCTTTTGAATTGACTTAGAGCCTAATGGGATGTTTCATTTTTCTCCAGGGCATTAGATAAAGGCCTTTCCTAGCAGCAAGATGTTGGACTTGTTGATCTGATGTGGCAAGTCCTACCTTCTTGGAAGTAACATGTGCCTCTGGAACTAATGGAAAAACTTGGCATGGGAATTTGAACAACAATTCTTATCTCTCTAAATATCACAATTAATCACTTAATGTGGAGTGTCCTCATAGAAAGCATTTGTGCAGGATACCATTCTGCTTTTTAAATGTTACTTTTCTTGCTCTCACATAAAAGAGATTATATCATTTAAAAGTTACTTGAGATTTATTCTTAGATCTGCAGCTTTGTTTAAGAGCTTTTCCAGAGGCAAAATGGTATTTCCTTTCTCTAAAATAAAGAAAGGGAGGGGGAAGTTTCCCTTAATGAACTGAATATTTGGAATACTTGCATAAAACAGCAGAGTGTGAGGCAGATCAACCAGTATGTTTTAAAAGAAAACATAAATTTCTTATTTAAAAAGACCTAATGGATTCTTTATTAATACAATCAATTGGTTAGGGAAACATAAAGAATAAAGTGACTTTTAAGCGTATGTTTTTTTTAAAGAAAGACTTCTCATCGGTAATAAAAGACATTGATGATAAGCATGTGCTGAGCTAAACTATACCAAGATGTCTGGAGACAATAAGTTGGAGGAAACATGCTGTATATTAAAGACAGAGTTGTTAATCCATTATTGTGGTGAATTAAGGTTTAAATGGGTACATTTGTATAAAATGGTAATCTGAGACAAACTTTGTTTTTTATACAGATGACAATTTTTGGGGTTCTGTTTAAATTTTGGCCTCAGTTTTGTGAATTTAGGAAGAACTTAACTGATGAAAAAATTATGAGTGTTTTAGAGAGAAGACAAGAATATAAACAGAAGAAAAAATTGGCAGTCATGGAAGATGAAAAATTTGGAAAGGTGAGACAAGATTCATTTTGGGTTTGTTCAGACTTCTAAAAGGTATATGATGTGTAAATTTAGTAATAGAATTTGAGCTGGGGAAAGATACAGAGAAGTTACAGAATACAGATTTTAGTGGATTTTTTTGAGTCTTCAGTCAGAGGTTTCAGACTTGCTTTTGAATTCCTCAAAATTCAATTCAAATGTCATCTCTTCTCTGTGAAGGCTTTCTTAACTCCCCCACGACGAGAGAACAGCTCATGTCTGTGTGCATCCACTACAGTAATGTTCCTGCCTCTCTTAGAACGTGCTTTATATTGTCCAGTGATTGATATTTTTGCATCTGTCATCCTCACTGGACTGCGATCCTCAAGGATAGTTTCTGTCTAATTCATTTGTGTCTCATGAGCACCTACAGCAGTGTTCAGCACATAGTATGCTCATTGTTTTTAGAATAAATAAGGGACTGAATGAATGAACCAATGTTAAGTACTGGGGGTGGCATTTTCAATATTAAAATTACAGAGTGACACTTTTAACTTTGAGAGTTGTAAATATGAGTCATGAATTGGCCCTGTTAGCTTGTTTGTTCATTCATTCATTCATCTTTCTTTATATCAATCTGTTTTCTGGAATATATCTCATTTTTAAGGTTAAACCTATTTTTTTCTGAAATTTAAAAGATACTGAAAGATATAAAAGAAATGAACGCTCATATTTGCACAGTTCAAAATAAACATTTTAAACATTTTGCCTCATTTGCTTTTTTGTACTTGAGAAATAAAATATTGCAGATAAAATTTCTCTTAACCTCCGGCCTGAGTTCTATTTCCTATCACCTTCCCTTTCCCCAAGAGCAACCACTAAATTTAGAATATATTCTTTCAGCTCTTTTTAAAAGGTTTATTTATGTATTTGCATTCATAAACACTACAGCGGACTATTTTGTATGTGTGTTAACTTACATAAATGATACCATATTGTGTAACACATCTTTCTGCATCTTGCTTTTTACACTTAACAATATGTTTTTTAATTTGTATCCACACTAATATATTTAGTTTATTCAATTTAATTGCTGTAAACTATTTCATCATATGAATAAATATGCTATTTTTATTTAACTATTTTCCTGTTGTTGGGTGTTTCCAATTTTCACCTTTACAAAGAGCACTGCAGACGACATTGAGTGGTTTTAATATATTCACAGAGTTGTGGAGCCATCACCACTAAGTTTAGAATATCTTCACCCCCTCCAAAAGAAATGCCATAGCCATTAACAGTCATTTTCAATTCCCTCTTCTCCCCAGCCCCTGGCAACCACTAATCTATTTTTTATCTCTATAAATTTACCTATTCTGGACATTTCATATAAACTGATTATTACAATATAGATCTTTTGTGATTGGCTTCTTTGGCTTAGTATAACATTTTCCAGGTTTGTATATGTTGTAGCATGTATCCATATGTCATTTCTTTTTATAACTAATATTCCATTGTATAGATGGGCACATTTTGTTTATCCATTCATCAGTTGATGGACACTTGGATTGTTACCACTTTTGGGCTGTTATTAATAACACTGCTGTGAGCATTTGTATACAACTTTTGTGTGGAAATATGTTTTCACTTATTTTGGGTACATACCTAGAACTGGAACTGTTGGTTATATGGTAACTCTACATTAAATCACTCTGATCCTTTGTTAATGAATTTGCCTCTGTACATTTTAAGTACCTGATATTAAAACTAGATGAGACTTTAAAAAATGAGATTCTCTTTCATCTAGCGTTGCCTTTCTTCAGATTACCTAGCTCCAACTGATTTCTTTTGAGAATTTAATTTTTTGAGGAACTGCCAAACTACTCCAAGGCTGCTGAACCATTGTTCTTTCTTTTGATTTTTGCTTAGTATATCTTTTTCCATTCTTTTATTTTTAAACTACCTATATTGTTATATTTAAGTTTCCTGGAGACAGCATAAGATTGGATCATATTTGTTATCTCCTGACCTACTCTACCAATTTCTTTTTTAATTGCTAATCTACTCTGCCAATCTCTCTTTTAATTGCTAATGTACACTGCTAATCCCCCTTTTTTAACAAATCAATTTTATTGATACATATTAATACAACATAAATCATAGCACATAACTAAAAACATAAATAAAAGTGTACAATCACCGGTATTTGGTGTAATCACATAGTTGTGCATTCATCACTTCAATCATTTTTAGACATTTTCATTATTCCAGTACAAAAACAAAAAAAAAACAAAAAACCTCACCACCTCTCAATCTTTCTACACTTCCCCTGCTTTACATAGCTGCTATTCTGTTTCGGTCTCTCTAGTTAATTTGTATTTTTATTTTGTAAAGACAGTCTTTTATATGCCATATCACCCATATTCATATTTTACATAAGGTTTCACTATGTTATATAGTCCCATGTTATATTTTTTAGCTTTCCTTCTAATAATATACATGACCTTAGACTTTCTTTTTTTTAAAAAAATATTTATTTATTATTATTATTTTTTAATTACATTAAAAAATATATATGAGGTCCCATTCAACCCCACCGCCCCCGCCCCCCACTCCCCCCACAGCAACACTCTCTCCCATCATCGTGATACATCCATTGCACCTGGTAAGTTCATCTCTGAGCATCACTGCACCCCATAGTCAGTGGTCCACATCATAGCCCAGACTCTCTCACGTTCCATCCAGTGGGCCCTGGGGGGATCTACAGTGTCCCGTAATTGTCCGTGAAGCACTATCCAGGACAACTCCACGTCCCGAAAACGCCTCCACATCTCATCTCTTCCTCCCGTTCCCCACACCCAGCAGCCCCCATGGCTACCGTTCCCACACCCATTTCACATTTTCTCTGTGGACATTGGATTGGTTGTGTCCATTGCACACCTATGTCAAGTGAGGGCTTAGATTCCACATGGGTACTGGATGCACTCTTCCCACTTCTAGTTGTAGACACTCTAGGCTCCATGTTGTGGTGGTTGACCTTCTTCAACTCCATGTTAGCTGAGTGGAGTAAGTCCAATAAGTCAAAGTGTAGGAGCTGAAGTCTTTTGAGGCTCTGGGCCTGGGTGTCATATTATCAGTCCAGAGATTCAAATCCCCTACATATATCTTAAACTCAGCACCAACTACAATTCCAATAAAGTAGCATGCAAGTCTTGTGAAAAGAGATCCCCTCTGAGTCCATTTCCATCACGCAGAAACACCAGCTCCAAAGAAGGGCCATCTGTCATGGCAGTGAACCCCTTCTGCCATGACCATAGAACCCGTGGGTCTCTTTATCCCTCAAAAGAACCAATACCTGGGGTTGTATCTACCTTATCTGTCTCTTAGACTCTGTTCAGTTGTACATAGGGGTATTCCTTCTGACAACCTCCAGACTCTTTTTTAGAGACTCACAGCCTTATAATCTCATTTCTCCTTTCCATTTCCCCCTTACATTAGGTCAAACCGCTTCCCGAAGTCATGTTATTATATGTAGACAGGTATATTCTGCTGTTCCGCATTGAATCTTTAATTCAAGGTCATTTTCTAGTTGCTTCTTCAGCTGGTATGTGGTAGTGATCCCTCGGTGCCAGGGAGGCTCATCCCCGGGTGTCGTGTCCCACGCTGGGGGGAATGCATCACATCTACACGCTGAGTTTGGCTGTGAGAGTGGCCACATTTGAGTAACATGAAGGCTGTCAGGAGGAAACCCCCAGGCACAATGCTACTCTAGGCCTTGTTCTTATTGCAGGTGCATAGGCTCAAAAGTGTAGCCATTAGTATCAAGGGCCCACTGTTGGGCCCTCCTTCCTTCCTGGTTCTTGCCGTTGCACCTGGAGGATTGCCGCTGCTCTCCCAGGGCCCACAACAGTGACCCCCCGGCCAGGAGCCCAGTACCCCCCCAGCTGTTGTTTTTAATTGTTTCCACTATGAGTATATATAGACATTACCATATACCCTGGGCATATGCCTTGTATAACTCCCTGTCAACCATATATATCCTGTCAATAACATCCCATATCAGTATTCCTCCGCTGCCATTGTTGAACCACTCTGTGATCCAAAACTTCCCGTAAAGTGAATCCCAACATAATGTCAGCTTCAGAAGAGTCTTAGATCACCAAAATTCATATATACAATATACAGTATTTCCCCCAGATCCACAATAAAACCTTTTCCCTTCCACAGCAATAATCTTTTAACTTATTCATATCATATTTCCTGAAACTGATGTACAGATTCCGAAACTATAGTTTTCAAACAAGGTAACATTTGTGCTTACTATGTGGTCCATACTTTAGGTTGTACAGTTTTCTAAATTTTTTAGTTATCCTATGTTTTGTCTTATGGTTTTCATTATTAGTCTGTCGTCCCCTATATGTTTTTGGTGTAATATTAGCTGTTTTATATTCATCCTCGTGTACTCTCACATAACTCCTCTTTTGCCCCCTTATTTACCTTTGTTCTATCCATTGCACGTCCATTTTCCCCTCCCCTTAGGGCCCACAACACCTGCCAATCTAATGCCCTGGGAGCCATCCTTTCTCACGAGAGATACAGTTCTCTCTATTCGACGGCATTAGTCTTCCCCAGGATATGGGTCCACCCCACCCAATGGTAGAACCCACCTTGGCAAAATGAGCCTTCAGCTATTCCCTCCGGAGTCCGTCCCGCATCAGACCATACCCCCTGAGCGTCCTAACCAGGTGACCCTCCTACTTATACTTTGATACGTTTTACTCAACATTTAGTTCTCAACGAACTTCTGGCACTCTCCCATGTTTGTATGTTGCCCCTCCCTCCCACCTATTTCTTGGACCATATTACCCCTCTTCCCATCCCCAGCCCCCCTCAAACCCAGAAAACCCCACCCGAAGGTAACCCCTTGCCCCCATTTTGTCCCTTCTTTGTGCTCATACTTACCCCCAGCTCATCACAGATTCCACCCCTACAGACATTAACTCACATCCTTCCTCCACCCCCCGATTTCCAGTAAGCCACTTTTCCAGACTCTAGCTCTCTGAGGCAGTTAACTTATTTCATATCATTGAGGTCATATAGTATTTGTCCTTCAATGCCTGGGTTGCTTCACTTAACATAAGATTCTCAAGGTTCATCCATGTTATCACGTGCGATTGTAGTGTATTGGTTCTTACAGCTGAGTAGTATTCCATTGTGTGTATATACCACATTTTATTGATCCACTCATCTGTTGATGGACTTTTGGATTGATTCCAACTTTTGGCGATGGTGAACAATGCTGCTATGAACATTGGTGTACATATATCGGTTTGTGTCCTTGTTTTCAGATCTGATGGGTATATACCCAGCAGTGGTATTGCTGGGTCATATGGCAAATCTATGGATAATTTTTTGAGAAACTGCCAAACTGTCCTCCAGAATGGTTGGATCCTTCTGCATTCCCACCAGCAATGGATGAGTGTTCCCCTTTCTTCACATCCTCTCCAGCATTTGTATTCTACTGTTTTTTTCATGGCTGCCAATCTTATGAGAGTAAGATGGTATCTCATTGTAGTTTTGATTTGCATTTCCCTGATAGCTAGGGATTTGGAGCATTTTTTCATGTGCTTTTTAGCCATTTGTATTTCTTCTTTGGAGAAGTGTCTGTTTAAATCTTTTTCCCATTTTTTAAATGGGTTGTTTATCTTTTTGTTTTTGAGATATATGAGTTCTTTATATATGCAAGTTATAAGTCTCTTATCAGATATATGGTTGCCAAATATTTTCTCCCATTGTGTGGGTTCCCTTTTTACTTTCTTGACAAACTCCTTTGAGGTGCAGAAGGCTTTAATTTTGAGGTAGTCCCATTTATCTATTTGTTCTTTTGCTGCTCGTGCTTTTGGTGTGATATTCATGAAGCCATTTCCTATTACAAGGTCCTGTAGATGTTTCCCTACACTGCTTTCTAAGGTCTTTATGGTCTTGGCTCTTATATTTAGGTCTTTGATCCATCTAGAGTTGATCTTTGTATAAGGTGTGAGATGGTAATCCTCTTTCATTCTTCTACATATGGCTATCCAGTTCTCCAGGCACCATTTGTTGAATAGGCCATTCTCTCCCAATTGAGAGGGTTTGGTGGCTTTATCGAATATTATATGGCTATATACATGAGGTTCTATATCTGAACTTTCAATTCGATTCCATTGGTCTGTGTGTCTCTCCTTATGCCAGTACCATGCTGTTTTCACTACTGTAGCTTTGTAGTATGTTTTGAAGTCAGGAAGTGTGATTCCTCCTATTTCGTTTTTCTTTTTCAATATGTCTTTGGCTATTCGGGGCCTCTTTTTATTCCAAATAAATTTCATAGTTAGTTTTTCTAGTTCCGTAAAGAAGGCTGTGTTGATTTTTATTGGGATTGCATTGAATGTGTAGATCAGTTTTGGTAGGATAGACATCTTAATAATATTCAGTCTTCCTATCCATGAACAGGGAATATTCTTCCATTTATTTAGGTGTTCTTTGATTTCCTTGAACAATCTTGTATAGTTCTCGATGTATAAGTTTTTTACCTCTTTAGTTAAATTTATTCCTAAGTATTTGATTTTTTTATTTACTATTGTGAATGGTATTTGTTTCTTGATTTCCTCCTGATCTTGCTCATTATTGGTGTATAGAAATGCTACTGATTTTTGCGCATTGATCTTATAACCTGCGACTTTGCTAAACTCATTTATGAGTTCTAGGAGCTTTGTTGAAGATCTCTCAGGGTTTTCTATATATAGGATCATGTCATCTGCAAATAATGAAATTTTGACTTCTTCTCTTCCTATTCCAATGCCTTTTATATCTGGTTCTTGTCTCAGTGCTCGAGCCAGTACTTCCAAGACAATGTTAAATAGGAGCGGAGACAATGGGCATCCTTGTCTTGTTCCTGATTTTAGAGGGAAGGATTTCAGGACTTCGCCATTGTAAACAATGTTGGCTTTAGGTTTTTCATATATACTCTTTATCATGTTCAAAAAGTTTCCTTGTATTCCGATCTTTTGGAGTGTTTTTATCAGGAAGGGGTGCTGTATTTTGTCAAATGCCTTTTCTGCATCTATAGATATAATCATGTGGTTTTTTTCTCTCAATCTGTTTATATGGTGTATTACATTGATTGATTTTCTTATGTTGAACCATCCTTGCATACCTGGGATAAATCCCACTTGGTCATGGTGTATAATTCGTTTAATGTGTTGTTGAATACGATTAGCAAGTATTTTGTTAAGTATTTTTGCGTCTAGGTTCATTAGAGAAATTGGTCTGTAATTTTCCTTTCTTGTGGTGTCTTTGTTTGGCTTTGGTACTAGGGTAATGTTGGCATCATAGAAGGAATTAGGCAGTGTTCCTTCTGTTTCGATTTTTTGGAATAGTTTCAACAGGATTGGTGTTAGTTCTTTCCGGAATGTTTTGTAGAATTCACCTGTGAAGCCGTCTGGCCCTGGGCTCTTCTTAGTTGGGAGATTTTTAATGACTGATTCTATCTCTTTGCTTGTGATTGGTTCGTTAAGATCATCAATTTCTTCTTTCGTCAGTATGGGCTGCTTATGTATTTCTAGGAATTTGTCCATTTCCTCTAAATTGTCATTTTTGTTGGAATATAGTTTTTCAAAGTATCCTCTTATGATAGTCTTTATTTCTGTGGGGTCAGTGGTGATATCACCTTTCTCATTTCTTATTTTGTGTATTTGCATCTTTTCTCTTTTTTTCTTTGTTAGTCTCGCTAAAGGTTTGTCAATTTTGTTGATCTTCTCAAAAAACCAGCTCTTGGTCTTGTTTATTTTTTCAAGTGCTTTCTTATTTTCTATTTCATTTAGTTCTGCTCTTATCTTTGTTATTTCCTTCCTTCTTCTTCCTGTTGGGTTACTTTGTTGTTGTTTTTCTAATTCCTTCAAATGTGCAGTTAATTCTTCAATTTCTGCTCTTTCTTCTTTTTTGATATATGAATTTATGGCTATAAATTTCCCTCTCAGTACCGCTTTTGCTGCATCCCATAAATTTTGGTATGTCGTGTTATCATTATCATTTGTTTCAAGGTAGTCATTGATTTCTTTTGAGATTTCCTCTTTGACCCACTGTTTTTCTAAGAGTGTGCTGTTTAATTTCCAAATTGTCGTGTGAAGTCTGGGTCTCTGTCCCTTGCAAATTTCCAGCTTGACTCCACTGTGGTCAGAGATATTGTTTTGTATGATTTCGATCTTTCTGAATTCATTAAGCCTTTCTTTGTGGCCTAGCATATGGTCAATCTTGGAGAATGTTCCATGTGCACTTGAGAAAAATGTATATCCTGCTGTGTTTGGGTGTAATGATCTATATATGTCTATTAGATCCAGCTCTTCTAATATACTGTTCAAATGTTTTGTTTCTTTAGTGATTCTCTTTTGAGATGTTCTGTCCAGAGTTGATAGTGGTGTATTAAAATCCCCCACTATAATTGTAGATGCATCTATTCTTTCACTTAGTTTTTCCAGCATTTGCCTCACATATTTAGAGGCACCCTTGTTAGGAGCATAAATATTTATGATTGTTCGATCTTCTTGACAAATTGTCCCTTTCACTAAAATATAGTATCTTCTTTGTCTCTCACAATTGTTTCGCATTTAAAGTCTATTTTGTCTGATATTAATATAGCTACTCCTGCCTTTTTTTGGTTGTTGTTTGCTTGTATGATTGTTTTCCAGCCATTCACTTTCAACCTCCATGAGTCTCTGGGTCTAAGATGTGTCTCTTGTAGGCAGCATATAGATGGGTCGTATTTCCTTATCCAGTATCCCAGTCTGAATCTTTTGATAGGTGAGTTTAATCCGTTGACATTCAGTGTTATTACGTTTAGAGAGTTATTTATGGTAGCCATATTTTGGTTGGATTTGTGTTTGTTATGTTTTGTTTGTATTATTTTATTTTCCCCTTCTATTTTTGTCTTTCTTGTTGCTTTTACACTCTCCTCCATCTCTGACTGTCCTGTTTTTTCCTTTCTTCCTGCAGAATTCCCTTAAGAATTTCTTGAAGGGGAGGTTTCTTGTTGATATACTCTTTCAGTTTCTGTTTATCTGTGAATATTTTGAACTCTCCATCATTTTTGAATGCTAGTTTAGCTGGATAGAGTATTCTTGGTTGGAGATTTTTTTCCTTTAGTACCTTGACTATATCATACCACTGCCTTCTTGCCTCCATCGTTTCAGATGAGAAATCAGCACTTAATCTTATGGAGTTTCCCTTGTATGTGATGGTTTTCTTTTCTCTTGCTGCTTTTAGAATTTTTTCTTTGTCTTGAGCATTGGATAATTTGACAAGTATATGTCTTGGGGTGGGCCTGTTGGGGTTTATGACCAGTGGAGTGCGCTGTGCTTCTTGGATATGTACATCTGTCTCTTTCAGTAGATTTGGGAAGTTTTCATTCATTACTTCCTGCAACACTCCTTCTGACCCCTTTCCCTTCTCTTCTCCTTCTGGAATGCCTATAATACGTATGTTTGAGCGTTTTGCGTTATCATTCAGGTCCCTAAGTCCTATCTGGATTTTTTCTACCTTTTTATTGACCACTTCTACTATCTGTTTGATTTCCAATGCACTGTCTTCCACATCACTAATTCTCTGCTCTGCCTCTTCTAGTCTGCTGATATTTGCTGCAAGTGTATTTTTGATTTCTTGAATTGTGGTGTTCATTTCCATCATATCTGTTATTTTTTTGCGCATGTCTGCAATTTCCCCTCCAAGTGTTGTCTTCACGCTGTTAACCTCTTTCATTACTTCATCAAATTTGTCGGTGATAAATGTTCTGAGATCTTTTATTGCTTGTGCGAAGTCCTGCCCCCCTTCCTGATTTTCAGTTTGTTGATTGGATTCAGCCATGTTTTCCTGATTACTGGTTTGGTTTGTAGATTTTTGTTGCTGTCTTGTCAACATTTTTTCTTGACGGGTTTAATCAGTTCCTTAGCTTCTTTGTCTAGTCTTGGAGATTAATTAGCTGTTGTTTTTGCGTAAGTGTTATATCTTCTCTTTGTCACTTTGTTCTTCTTATTCCAATTTCTTATTGCTAGTTAAGCTCACTTTAAAGGAAAGTATTAGTGCTGGGGAAAGTCAATTGTGTAAGGAAGGAAAAAGTGTGAAGTAGTATTGGTGATATATGTTTACAAAGCAACAATATGAGTTCTGGGAGGATGGAGGTTAGATCATGTAAATTGTGTAGAGTTATAGTAGTAGGAAAGTACCTATAATGAGGTAGACGACTGAATATGGGAGGAATGTGGTACGTACTAAGAGGCTATTGTTTTCGTGAGAGAGGGAAAGAGAAAAGAAAGGTAATAGTTTCAGGGATGAATACCAGATGGAAAACTAAACAAAGGTATTAGAAATTAAGAGTTAGACACTTTGTGGATCAAAGAAAGGGAGATGGAATATAGGAGAGATAGCAGATGGTGGAGGATATCAAGTTGTAGGGGAAAGGGGATAGTGTAGATAGGCTAAATCTATTCACAGAGAAATGAGGCAGTGGAGGGTGAGGAAACCCAGCAAATGTGAGGTATTTCCTGTAGGACCTATTGTATTGTTAAGGTAAAATAGTATAAGAAGAATATTGGGGACAAGAAAGAGAGGATTGAAAAAAAAAAAAAGAACAACAAGAACAACAAGAACAACAACAACAAAAAAAAATAAAAAAAATAAAAAATAAAAAAAAAAAAACAAAGAACAGAAACCCCGCCGCCACCCGCCGCCCAGCGCAGCATGGCTGGGCTCGGGCCCCCCCCCCCCCCCCCCCCCCCCCCCCCCCCCGCTGCGGCTCAGCCGGCTCGGCGGGACTCGGCTTCCCCGCCCACCGCCCGCCGCCGCGGCGCAGCGCGGCTCGGCTCTCCTGCCCGCCGCGGCACGGCTAGGCTCGGCTGGGCTTGTCTCCTTCGCCCGCCGCCCGCGGCGGCACAGCGCGGCTCGGCTCTCCCGCCCGCCACCTGCCGCGGTGCTAGCTGCCTCGGCTCCGCCTACCCAAGGAGGGAGTCCTCCACACGTAGCTGGGATCTCCGTGTATATTTCACAGATGGATCCTCTCTGTTACCTTCCCTCCAAATCAATGTCCAGACACCTCCGGACCAGGAAAAATCCTCGACCTTAGACTTTCATAGCACTGTCATATCCATATAATAGCTCTACTAGTTATACTCACTGTGATGCTAATCCCTTCTAATTATTAATTTAGTTCATTTTATTTTCGTTTTTCTTTGTTCCCTTTTATTTAGTTTCTGTTTCCTTTTTTGTGTCTGCCTATGAGTTACTTTAACATTTCTTAAAATTCCATTTTTGTTTATACACAGTGTTTTTGAGTTTCTTTGTTTAGATACTTCAGTGATTGCTGTAGGTATTATGTTTTATATACATAATCTATCACATCTTTTAGTGTCAACATCTTAACAGTTCAAGTGGAGCATAGATGGCTTACCACCCTTTCCCTTTTTCTCACCTGTATATAATTATCTAAAATATTTCAACATAGAAAACACATCAGATTGAAAAAAAATTAGCTTCAAATTCAAACATGTTAGAAAACTTAAAGGGAAAAGAAGAATGTATTGTATTTATCTATATTTTTGCTCTTTCCACTAATATTTCTTCCTTCCTGATGTTCCAAGATTGCTGCTTTTATCGTTTCCTTTCCCTGTAGGTAAAGTGTTTCTCATTTACTGCTTTCAAGAGTTTTTCTTTGTCTTTAGTTTTCAGAATGTTGATTATAATGTGTCTTTGGAAATCCTGTTGGAAGATTGTTCGGTTCTTGAATTCATATAGTGAAATACTATGTTGTGATGAGAAGTAAACTATAGCTAGAAGAAAAAACATGTATTAACATCAGGAACATAATGCTGAGTGAAAAAGTTGCAAAAAGAATACAAGTAGTCAATTCTATTTATATAAAGTTCAAAATCATGCTGAACTAAGCAATACAGTGAAGTTTTAGGAGTACATACAAACGTGGTAAATTATAAACAAGAAAACTGAATGATAAACATGTTAGATTCAGTATAGTACTCACCTTTGTGGGTGGATTGGAGATGGAGATTTGGATTGGGGAGTGACAAAAAGAGGTGTTGAAAGTACTGTAATGTTTATTTCTTAATCTTTGGTAGTATGGATATTATTTTTCTCTTTTGCATGTACTATAAACATTTCTGTATATATTTAATATTTAATAACAGTGTTACATGAATGATGCACCAGAGAAAACAGATCAGGCTTTCAGATGCATACTATTGGTTGATATTTTGTAACCTCGGAAAGTTGAGGATATTCCCAGCAAGAAGTGGACTTAGGGAAGACACAGGATCCATAAAATATGAGGGGGGCCTAAAAAAGCTTGCTTCTCCTGAGTCAGTTCTTCATAATGTGGCTTCCTATATTTTTATTGACATATTAGTAAGTCTATATATATATGATAAACATCCATATTCATATATAATCAAAGCATATTATTAAAGTTAGATATAAACTTTTAATTAATTTTGTCCATAATGATTTTCCTTCCAATAGTTAGGGGATTAATAATTGATCAAATAATACCAAATATGACTTTCTTCTCAAACCAACATACGTCTGTCCCAATGTAAAAATGTAATCTGATATGAAGCAGAGTTCATTGAATGAAAATGCTCACATCTACCTTCTTCGACTCTTGAGAAAGGTCTATATTCAACTAAGCTAATTAAACATGATTCTAAGTTTGTAGACTCAGGAAAACTCACCCAGAAGATACTGGAAGGAATGATTTAGGGGGAAGAAATTGAATTTTGTCTAGCTTATGTTTGCTTTGAGCTCATCTGGAATTCCATCTGTGGCCTCTGAATGCATTCACCACTCATAGCTTATTAAAAAAAAAAATGAAAAAAACCAGCCTCATATGAATCTGCTGCAATTTCTATAGAGCAGAGCTTCCTATCATAATCCTTTTCTCCTTTTATTAAACATCCACTATATATCATTCCTATGCTAGGAGTTATGGATATGAATATAATTTATACATAGTGTGAGGGTATATAGCTACATATATATCATTAATTTCAAGGGATATAGACAAAAACTTTGAGGTCACAGAAAAGGAGCAATTGATTCTAGAGAGAGATAGGAGGAACTTCAAAGAAGAGGTAAACTTGTTAGTCTTAAAAAAAGATTTTAGCAAATGGCACCCAATAGATATTTATTGAATAAATGAATATAGAAGTGAGAAGACCATAAAGACTTCTCTTACTGTACCCTAAGCTCTGAGTAAGAACTTCACAGCTCTCTAAGTGTGGCTTCAGTACTTTCTAATTTCTTAGATAGATGGTCTGGTGGTTTGAAATTATTTTATGAATCCCAGAAAGAGAAAGATTGTTTATAAACCAATCTATTCCTCTGGGAGTGATACCCTTTGATTGCATTAAATTCGCCTGAGTGGCTTTTGAGGTTACTTGATACTATCACATTAGGGTTTTTGATTGGATAAGTCATGACTCAAGTTGAATCTCCATCCCTTTGCTGTGTCCAATATAAATGGAAACAGAGTAAGACTCATTCAGACAGGAAGAGAGCTCTGCCATTTTTTATCCTGCCATCTGACTGAAAGGAGCTGCTCAAACAGCTGAGGTCTGGGGGAAGAGATGAGCCATGTGCCTGATGGCTTGCAGCTGAAAACAGGAAGAAAGCAGAGCAGGTGAGCCTGAGAGAAGAGGCCCGGTAAGAGAAAAGCCCTATTACTAGTTGCCCTCAGCTCTGGGAGATGTTACAACCTGGAGAGGAAGGCAGACCAGGCAGAAATCGCCCGCCATCTTGCTTCAATACGTGGCAGCTGACTTGGGTGAGAAAGCACCTCTTATGGTACCTTGAATTGGACTTTTCATGGCCTTGGAACTGTAAGCTTTTTCCCTAAATAAATACTCACTATAAAAGTGAACACATTTCTGGTACTTTACGTTGGCAGCCCTTTGACAAACTAAAACAGATGGTAAATATATTATCTGAAGCAAAGATTGGCACATATGGTGTGATAAGAGAAGGGAAAATCTTAAAATGAATATAAGAAACCCTTAATGTGTTTGTAACATAAAACTGTATACTCTGAATAAAAATCTGTTGCTATGAAAAGTATTGAACTTCCCTGGGCCAACTTCTGTCTTTGCAACTAGGTAACCTTGGGCATGACTCTTAACTTTCTAAATCTCAATTTCATCTATGAACCAATGAGAGAATAATACTAATTTCACATGATTTGAGAGGGAGTCATTGAAACAATGTGTACAAAATTTCTATGCAAGCTATACCTTACATAATTGCACGGTATTTATCTAAGAAAGTATAGAATAGTGGAATGAGTGTGGTCTTGGGTTCAACATCCTGGTTTCATTTCCTGCCTTTACCATTTATTACTGCTTTCATCATAGACAAACCACTTAACTTCCCCAAATCTAAAGTTTTTAATAAAATGGAAATAGTAATAGATCCTATGTTACAGGTAGGATTAAATACAATAGTATATTAACATTGCAATGCATGTGAAAATAAATATTAGTTGTTATCAATATTGTAGCAGTAATTGTCCTTAACAAAAATAATATCAAATATACTCTCCATTTCTTATTCTTAGGAAGTAATCAGATGGAGCTGAAAAAAGGAAATGCTAGAAGAAAGAATCTCCAAGTTTCAAGTTTCATAAGTGAAATACCTAGTTTTAATATCAAGTACTTAAAATGAACAGTGTCAAGTTCATTAACAAAGGATCACAGAGATTTAGCTAAATAAATATTTTCAACTTTTCAGTGGCAAAATATAAACAAGGGAAAGTGGACGTGGCTCAACTGATAGAGCATCCGTCTGCCATATGGAGGGTCCAGGGTTCGATCCCCAGGGCTTCCTGACTCGTGTGGTAAGCTGGACTACTTGCAGTGCTGCTGCCTTGCGCAAGGAGTGCCATGCCACGCAGGGGTGTCCCCGCATAGGGGTCCCCCATGCACAAGGAGTGTGCCCCGCAAGGAGAGCCGCCCCACGTGAAAAAAGCACAGCCCACCCAGGAGTGGCACCGCATACACAGAGAGCTGACATAGCAAGATGATGCAGCAAAAAAAGAGACCCAGTTTCCCAGTGCTGCAGGGTAATGCAAGCGGACACAGAAGAACACAGAGCAAATGGACAAGGTAGACAATGGGGGAGAAGGAGAGAGGAATAAATAAATAAACAAACAAGGTTAAAAGACACATGAAGGAACATATAATGTATGGTGCAAGTTGTAGAAATAAATCATAAAAAGATAAGTATCCTTAACAGAAAATTTGGCAAAGGACATTAACAGGCGATTCTCAAAAGAAATACAAATGATTAAAGAAATTAAAAGATGTTCAGGGAAGTGGATTTGGCTCAACTGATAGAGCATCCACCTACCACATGGGAGGTCCCTTCTGACCTGTGTGATGAGCTGGCCCATGCGCAGTGCTGATACAAGCAAGGAGTGCCATGCCATGCAGGGGTGTCCCCCACATAGGGGAGCCCCACATGCAAGGAGTGCACCCTGTAAGGAGAGCCACCCTGCGCAAATAAAGTGCAGCCTGCTCAGCAGAAGTGGCACCGCACACATGGAGAGCTGACACAGCAAGATGACACAACAAAAAAGAGACACAGATTCCCAGTGCTGCTGATAAGAATACAAACAGACACAGAAGAACACACAGTGAATGGAGACAGAAAGCAGACAAGTGCGGGGAAGTGCAGGGAAGAGGAGAGAAATAAAATAAATCTTTAAAAAAAAAAGGAAAGATATTCAACCTTGCTGGTAACCAAAGATATGCAGTCTGGCAAAGAAGAAAAGGTTAGCAATTCCCAGTGTTGGTTGAGGATTTGAGAAAGAGGCATACAAACTCACATTTTTGGAGAGCGTAAAATGGTACTTCCTTTCTGATGGCAATTTGACAACATGTGTTGTTTAAAATGTTCATTATTTTTCATCCAGCAAATCTACTTTTAGAAATTTATTCTAAAGAGTAAATCAGGGAAGCGAATTTGGCCCAATGGATAGGGCGTCCGCCTACCACATGGGAGTTTCAAGATTCAAACCCAGGGCCTCCTGACCCGTGTGGTGAGCTGGCCCATGCGCAGTGCTGATGCATGCAAGGAGTGCCGTACCATGCAGGGGTGTCCCCTGCGCAGGGGAGCCCCATGCACAAGGAGTGCACCCCGTAAGGAGAGCCGCCCAGCATGAAAAAAGTGCAGCCTGTGCGGAATGGCACCGCACACACGGAGAGCTGATGCAGCAAGATGACGCAACAAAATGAGGCACAGATTCCAGGTGCCACTGACACAAGGGGACACAGAAGAACACACAGCGAATGGACACAGAGTGCAGACAACTCGGGGGGAGGGGGCAGGGAAGGGGAGAGAAATAAAAAATAAATCTTTGGAAAAAAAGTATTTCAGAAAAAATGTAGAAAGATGAGTATACACAGCATCATTCATAATAGTAAAAAAAAAAAAAAACAACTTTAGCCAACTTAAATCTCTAATAGTAGGAACTGATAGAATTCTTTGTGGAAATCCCACCACTAGAATATTATTCACCTGTGAAAAATGATATGATTATGTATTTCATTACTCACATATTTCAGAGCTTATTTGTGGCAGGCACGGTTCTACAAGTAGAAATAAACAACACAAAGTCTCTGCCCTCATGATGCTTACATTAGATATATATTTAGTCACATAGAAACATTTTCACAACATATTGCATATGAAAAAAGAGATTTAAAAAAGTGTGCTTGGTTTTAATATGTAATTGTAAATATTTAAATTATCAATACGTATCTATTCTAGTGAAAAGCCTAGATGGATGTTCACAAAAATGTTTATAGTGGTTTTTCTTGGATGCTAGAAATTGGGAGTGATATTTACATCCTACTTCATAATTTATACTTTTTAATATTTTTATATTAGTATGAGAGAATGAATGAACAAAACATGTCACATTAGTGATACTGACTTGAGGAAACCTCAGATGTAGTTCATCACAAAATAATTTTTCATATGATGTTATGACTCAATTGTAAGTTTATATTAACAGCATTAACCCTTTTTTGGAATAATTTAATTTAATATAATTACAGGATGGAAACAAACAATATGCAAGTACTACAGGATCTGTATCCAAACCAACTACTTTAGTCAGTGATTCACTTATAGGCTTACAAGCATATGGCCGACAGGTAAGCAGGAAAGATATAATAGCTCTCACTATTTCTGAAGAGCTTTGAATAAATAGAATGCAGTAATTCAGTCATTTTATGGTAGTAGAAGTGTATTTGTTTTAAAATGAGGGTAAAATTATAACAGTAGGAGAGATTGGAAGAAAGGGGAATTTCCTTGAATCTTATTGATGTGACATGACTATCTTTTTTTTTTAATTATTCATTTTTTAAAAAATATTACATTCAAAAAATATGAGGTCCCCATTCACCCCCACCACCCCCACCCCACCACTCCCCCCACAGCAACACTCTCCCCCATCATCATGACACATCCATTGCATTTGGTTGAGTGCATTTCTGGGCATCGCTGCACCTCATGGTCAATGGTCCACATCATAGCCCATACTCTCCCACGTTCCATCCGGTGGGCCGTGGGAGGATCTATAATGACATGACTATCTTATTGGAAAAGAGAATAAGGTAGATATAATAAAGGGATTAAGATAGAATATGTAAAGGTTGTAATATTCTTGAGTTAAGAGAAGAAAGAAGAATGTCAAATATTTAGTCTCAGTTTTTAAATTCTTTGAAGTGGTAATAAAATTAGCCAGTACATGACCACCAACTAATATTTATAGCTTTTATTTTTATATTTACATTTATAACTAGCACATTTAATAACACTTCCCTGAAATTTCATGAGTTTAAGTTATATCCATTTGTAATGGAAGTTTTTACATCTTAGGATGATACTAATTCAAGAAGCAGTCTTTATATAGTCTTTGGGAATGTCAAGTACTTTCAGTTGCCCACCTATGAGATAACTGATTATATGTGGGCTATTGAGATATAAGAAATATTCCATTTTGTGGAAACATATATTGAAACAGATATATCTAAAAGTATACGAAATCTAATAGTGCCATTCAGAAATACATTCATTAGCAAAGGACTACAACAAAATTTCAGAAACACAGTGTAAAAATAAAGGGGCAAATCTGTAATTAGGGATACCAGGCTTCTAATTTTTACTCTATCAATTACAATTCAATATTACCTTGAGGTGTGAAGAAATCACTAATTTCCTTTGAGCCTTGTTCCTCATCTGTTAAAGAAAAGAGAGACAGTGATGATGATGATGATGATGATATCCTGTCTCATATATCTCAGAGTTGTTGTCAAAAATGAAAAAGCTTTGGAAACCAAGGGCATTTTATAAATATAAATGATTATTTTTGTTACTGTTTAAGGTATACATGCCAAATTATGTTAGTAATTTGTAAAATAATAACACACTGCCATTTTGCAGTGTGGATATCCTCTTTGCATTTGTTTCAGATAGATTCTGCACATTGAAGAAATGTAACTTATCCAAATGCAAAACTGTCCCCAAACTTGGATCTTTTCCAAGCCCCTAAATTCATAATTGGATTGAATATATAAAAGTGGCTGAATACCTGCCATGATATATATAAAGCTTCTGAAGCATTGATTCAAAGACAAATTGTACATCATCACTTTCATAACTCTCTCCTCAACCAGGTGCCAGGAAATATAAAAATTCAAGTCAAGGCTATAGAAAAAGTACTGTTACTTCATCATAAGTATTTTTATAACAATTTTGGGTATGCAGTTAAAAGATTAAATTAATAAGTTCAGTTTGTAAAAAATCAACTAGTGGTATATTTATAATATATATACTTTTATGTATGTTATACTGCATTAAAAATTTTAAATAATGGGGCTAATAAAAGCCATCTTGCCTTCAGTTTATTTTCTGGGGCAAAAATTTCCAGAATTAACATTGAAAATTGTTTTTTTCTAGCCCACCTGGTGCTACTCCAAGTATATAGAAGCCTTAGAACAGGAGAGAATTCTTCTTAAAATTCAAGAAGACCTGGAAAAAAAGTTGCTTACAGGTAATTTTGCTTTTTGCTTACAGGGTTTTTTTGTTGTCTTCTAATACAGAGTAATTTTAGGGGACTTTGCCAGTGATTATCTTTCTTATTTTTTGGGCAGGCACATCATCTTTTACAAATTTTAAGCCTACTGCTTCAGCTTTGTCACTGAGAAAAAATTTGTCTTCCCATACCAACCAGAGTGAGTGTCCGGTGATGGTCTATCTTTCTTCCTTATTGGAAGTTCTTTCTTCCTTATTGCTGGGACATCTGGGTCTCTCTCAGCCATCTAGATATAGTGGGCAGGGAGGGATGAGGACTGACTGTCCCCTCCCCCCAGCTTCTTTCTCTCTATCTCTCTCCTCCCCTTCCCTCCCCTCCCCTCCCCTCAAGAGGAAAGACTAAGATATATACTTCTTCCCATTTCCAGAGTGAGAGGACTCATGTGAGTGTTTATGCCCTGATGTTGATAGATGCAAGGTAAGTCATAGTCTAACCATTGGTTGGTCCCCCATGTCCATCTTACACACACACACCACAAACACACACAACACATACACATGCCCCCCCCCAAAAAAAAAAACAAAACAATGGGTAAGAACACTTTGCCTCCTTTCTGAATGGGACTCTGGAGAATGATCATTTATTGCCTTTATTTACTCCTTATCTATTCTTCTCTTCCACAGAGAATATAAATGGAAGAATAGGCTCTAGCTCAATTTTCCCAAGCTCAGTTTTTCCAAGTTGGGAATATAAAGAAGGAGCTGAAAAGAAATACTGAAAATCTATCTGTAGCCCATTCTCCCTAACAGTGCTGATATGATTATGCAGCTATGATTGGATTCTGATATTAGAGCTTAACAGTGGCTTTAGGAAGTAGTAGTAGTATAAATGTGGTCTATATGTAATCCATTGACCCAATATGCAAATAACCCAGTAAAGGTCTGCTTTCTCTTATCTTTTGACTTGAAGCTTAAATTGTCAAGCTTTGGTTTCTCAAAATCCTCAGTTCTTTGGTTCTAGGGAGAGTTTGGTGAGCAGGCCTAATGTTCTTAACCTGCTCATTGTTTTTATCTTCTGGTGTAATTACCCTAACCACTGCACACTTCTGCAAGATTCCCCACCCCATAGATTAACTTCATAGTGTCCCCAGCATTTAGGTTATGCTGATACATCTGATAACTTTTTTGAATCTTGCAACAACTCTGTATAAGGTTCTTTTTTAAATCTGGATTTATATTTCTATAGCTGCTTATGTTTTTATCCATTTATTTTTCTTTTACAGGAACTCTTTAAATCAAATTTACCTGACATGAGACGCTCAAGTGATTTTGGATAGTGTGCATTAGAGCAAGCTTACCATCTAAATAAAGTTTGGCTTGTTTTACTCCTGTAGTTTTAAAATTACAACTATTCTATACACATGCTATACAAGACTATAACATTTTAAAAACTTATTTAGAATAAAGCTACTACAACCTAGAAGTAGTATTCAGAAGAATCAAAATGTTTTGCCTTTCACAGCCCTTAAAGAAGTATGTCATGCTCTAATATTCATTCAACAAATATCCCTTGAGCATTTAGTATATTTAGATATATTCAGCAGGTGGTTAGGAGACTAATATTCCTAGCAATAAATTAACCCAAGACATAAAAGGCAGAGTCTTCCCCACTCCCATCCCCAACACTAGAGGATCTATGTATAGATTAAAGCAGTTATTGTCACACTTTCATGAGCATAAGAATCACTTGTGACATTTGTTACCTGAGAATTTGATTTAGTAGTTTTTGGGCAAGACCCAGAATCTCCCTCTTTAACTGATATCCCAAGTGATTCTGGTGCAGGTGTTCCAGAGAACACTCCACAGATAATCTGTTATGGTAGCAAGGAAAGAGCTTCAAAAAGGTCAAAGCCCCTTATTAACTAGAGCTATGCTTATGGCAGAGATATCCCAGAAATACACTCTCTCATACTTCCTAGAGAGACA
The DNA here is from genome assembly GCF_030445035.2 of Dasypus novemcinctus. Classification (NCBI taxonomy): domain Eukaryota; kingdom Metazoa; phylum Chordata; class Mammalia; order Cingulata; family Dasypodidae; genus Dasypus; species Dasypus novemcinctus. The sequence continues at coordinate 62,695,444 of NC_080686.1, read as the reverse complement.
GGGGAAGGTGTATGGAGCGATCTGAGAAGATGAATCTTTACCATCTATAGGCCTCATTGCTCAGGAGCTCCAGGGACTATGACTCAGATTACCTGATGGGAAGCATTAGACTTCCAGTCTCATGCATTTCCAGAAAGTAGTTTCAAAATGGAAACTGCCACTCCTAATTTTCCAAAGAGTTAGACATTTCAAAGAGAGAAACATAATTACAAACATCAGAAGACATACTCAGACCAGTCTTCTTCTAAAGTAGTGGTTTCTGGACACTTTTTGAAGGCATTAAATCCCCATAGTACCCTATGCTTTCCCCACTGTCCCATCCCCTATAGTGATTCTGAAGTCTGACAGCAGTATTTTAAAATACTCCATAGTCAGTTTTGTTCTTAGAATAAAATTAAGAAAATGGTAAACTTAGTAAGTTTTTATTATGTCACATTTTTAAATTGACAGTAATTTTTATATTGTAAATTACTTGTTCACTTTTGGCCTACCCACAAAGCATCCACTAGCATAGGCTAGTCCCAATTTTACCACCAGAGGCAATTTTCTTACATTAGTGTGCCCAGGAACTAATGAGCTAATTCTGATATGGGTTCTACTGATTCTTTTTAACATCTCTCCAATGAATCTTTTCTTCCCTACCCTGACTATTAGATGACTGCCTTATTCCACTTCTCTTTTTTCCCTTCGTTCTGTCTGTCCACCCTCCAGTTGTCCTCAGAGTGATCTTTTTACAATTCAAATGTTCTTATGATATTCCTTTGCCTAAATCCTTCGTTAATGTTATTGGGTAAGCCTTTAATTGGTAAAATAGAAGTTCCTTACTTAGCATGACATACAAAAGATGTCCTCCAGTCTTCTGATATAAACATTCAATAAACATTTAGGTCAGGCATGTGTTCCTCTGGGGAGCTGTCTTTTAGATTCTTCTCTTACCCCAGCCCCCCTATTCCCACTCCAAGTAACTGCAGAAGTTATCACTCCCTCTTCTGTACTACCACTATAGCTTGTTCATAACTCTGTAATAGGACTAATCACACTGTTTGGGTAATTTTTTGTTTACATGCCTGTTTCCCCTAATAAAGATGTTATTTGACTTTGCATTCTAGCACCATTAATAAAACCTAGAAACTTGATGTTCATTAAAGATTTGTTGAACAAATGAAGGCGATATCTCTACTGGAAACTCAAAAGAAAGTAAAAATCGTTACTCATCTAATATAATGCTGTTCATAAAACTCTGCTGTCTTACTTTCCCAGGGCTTAAACAACAGGAATTTATTGTTTCACAGTTTTGAAGGTTAGAATTCCAAAATCAAGGTGTTGGCAGGGCCATGATGCTTCAAAGTTTACAGCATTCTGTTGGTGGCTTGCTAGTAATCCAGAACTCAGTCACTTCTCGTCACATGGCCATCTGTTTCCTACAGCTCCTGTGTCCAAATTTCCTCTGCATGTAAGGACTCTAGTTATATTGGATTAAGACCCACCCTGATTCTTCTTTGCCTCATCTTACCAACCTCTACAAAGATCCTGTTTCTGGTCACTACTCACTAGATAACAGTAGCATTTCCCTAGTTGTGACAGCCCCAGATGTCTCCAGACTTTGCCAAATCATCACTAGTTAGAAACAATGCTTTAGACTTCGGAACATTTTTATTTTATTTTTTTGAAATCTCTTATCACAACCGAACCTTTAAGTTCTGGGTTCCTAGCATCTCATATTTTAAAAAAGGCTTCACACTTACTAATTCCTAACTACCAACAATGGCTCCTGATCAGTGATTTCTGTTTTTTGGTGGTTATCTGTATTATATCCACTTGAATAATTTTTTTTTTTTGCTTTTATATCATCTTTGGAAGCATAATGCCTTTAGGAGATACTCAGCCAATATTTACTGACTAAAATAAGACCTAAAACAAATTCCTTATTGTCTTAGTTTGTCAGGGCTGCCATAATAAAATACTGCTCCACAAATAAACTGTTAGAGTAGCAAGAAAAGAGTTACCCTAGCAAACAGGTTGGCTTAAATAACAGGAATTTATTGGCTCACAGTTTGGAGACTATAAGTCCAACCAAAATCAAGTGTCTATAAGCCATGCCTTTTCAAAGTCTGTAGCATTCTGGCAGTGGCTTCCTGGCAATCAGTCTGTACCTCAGTCACATATTGTCCTCTTGTAGCTTGTACTTCTGTGTTCCAATTTCCTTTGCTTATAAGGACTCCAGTCATCCTGGATTAAGACTTACTCTGATTCAGTTTGGCCTTATCTTTTATTTATTTTTATATTTTTTATTAAAAAAGCTTTAGATTACATAAATACTACATAAAAAATATATAGGGGATTCTCATATGCCCCATCCCCTACTTATGCACCTCTCAGCTGGCCTTGTCTTAATAGGATCTTTGAAGACCCCATTTACAAATGTGTTCACACCCGCAGGACTGAGGGTTAGGACTTGAAGGTTCCATTTGCAAATGGGTTTATATACCAGCAAGACCAGGTTTTAGGATTTAAGCATGTCTTTGTGAAACATTATTCAATCCACCACCCTTAGAGTTAATGTAAAGTATACCATATTTTAAATCATCTAAAAAGTACCTTACATCTGACTTGTGTGTGCTTATATAAATAAATTCCAATTGTGCTTTATTTTTGTATCTGATGTCCTTTTTGAATTCATGAGTTCTCTTAAAGAAAACAGCTCAGTTATGGAAGAGTCCTAGGTTTTAAAATCACAGAAATTTGCTATATGCTATGTGAGCTTATACCCTGTAAAACATGGGAAAATTGAACTTATATTTTGCTTACATTGTTGTTTTGGGTAAATAAATGTATTTTGACATAAATACAATAGTGACACAAGTACTTGAGTCACCTGACTCAGATTGAGCTTTCTGTGTATTTTTTTTTAATAAATAAATTTAGTACTAAAGGCATTACTTAAGCAATGGTGTATTTCTAAAATGTGCATCTTTGTCATTTGCCATATAATTGAATGTTACTTTATAGTACATAATCTATGAATAATTGTGCTTTCTTTTTTTAAATTGTCATACTCCTTTTTAAATTAAAATCAATTTTCTTCTTCAAAAAATATCTCAGTTGGTACAGAGGGAATGATTCAGTAGAATTTGGTTTTAGTCTTAAGTCTGTTACTGCCTTTCTGACTTTGGACCCTTTATTTGATCTCTTTGAATCTTAGTTTACTTATGATAAAGAATGCAGTATTCCTTTTTAGCTCTAATATTATGTGTTTCTATGAGTTTATAACCTTGGAACTTTTTGATGTGTAAAATGTCTGTAGAATTTTAGTCTATTCCTCAATGAGCAATTACTTCTGTATTTTGAATTAGAACCTTAGATCAAAAAATGAAAAGAAAATTCAACTACTGTGATGTTTCCTTTTCAAGAATCAAATACTTAGTGCATATTCCTGTCCTGAAATAATGTTTTAACTTTAGAAATCTCTTCTTTACTGTTATTATTATAAAATGAATTAGGCATTTAGATCATTGCAAGCCAGAAAGTTGGTGCTCTTTCAATGCCATGGCAAATATTTGGCAAACGATTCCTTCTGATAACTTGGAGGGCAGACCAGGTGTCTATAGTGTCCAAACTATGCTGAAGAAAGTGGTTAAAAAAGAAAAAGAGTGTTAGTGTACATTTGTTGATTGGTTTTTCCTTCCTGCTTTTAGCAAGACATCTTTAGAGCTATATCAGGCAAGAATTAACCAATTTACAGGTTGAAATGGAAGACAATGCACCTTGGTTAAGGGAGGCACGTTTTGTGACTGTGGCTTGCAATTAAAATTTATAAAATCTGATAACTTGGAGTCTCAAATTTGGGAAAACCAACTGCAACTTTTCCCCAGAATAAAGGCAGAACCTTTGATTGGAGCCCTTTACAAAGGTTACTCAGTAAGATTCTTTCATCTGGACAGTGGTAGCTCTATAACAAAGGTCAAAGTAAAGGTGTTGCCTTCCTAATTTGGTCTGTTGTTTCAAATTACTTAAAATAGCTACATTAAAGTAATAGAAAGGGAAATGTGATAAGCACAGTTAATAACTAAAATAGAGTTGGCAGTTATAAAATCTATGACCAGTAGAGATCTTGACATGGAACTGACTGCTAATAAATATACTGGGAGCTTAATAAATTTATAATAATTACAGATATCTCCTGTTGGTTCTGTTTTCCTAGAGAACCATGACTAACAGAGTTTGGTACCAAAAGTGGTTCCTGAGAAATAGACTCTTAAAAATGAAATTTCTGAATTGGTTGAGGAGTTTTTACAGTTGGCACTGATTAAATTCAAAGGCACTAATGATTGTTTCCAATAATTAAGACTACTACTAGCCCATGACATGAGTTGACAATAGAGATATGCAAAATAGCACCACTGGATGCAGCTACTTCCATGCTTATAAGAGGCAAGGTGAGAGTATTTTTGATACCTTAACAGAGTTTTGTGCAGTTAAAATGTACAGAAGCCAGTGGCAGCACTTAATTGCCAAAGACAAGTTGGGCATGGCTACCACACTGAAGAGCAGACTCAAAGCAGCATTCAGGTTATTCTGAGTCGCAGAGAACCATGGTATTGGCTAACAGACCATGGGGTACCTAGCAGTAATGTAGATGGGCAATCTACTAAATTCCTACTTGATCTGTATAAGGCGAAGATTTCTAGGTCAAGTGAACAAAACTCTAACTTGAATTATAGAAACAGAATCTCGGCCCCTTAATCAGTTCCCAACCTTGAGACAGTTTACAGACCCAGAGACCCTTGAATGATGAGGCCAGGTTGCCTTGGGGAAGGACCCTGTTACACTGCAAAAAATTTATACTGTTAATCTCCCTCCCAGCTTTCCTCAAAGAGACCAATGACCTTTTTTTTAATTCCCCACCCCTTGCAGCTTGCTTGCTGTCTGTTCTCTGTGTCATTTGCTGTGTGTTCTTCTGTGTGTCTGTATTTATTTTTATTTATTCCGCCCCCCCTTGAAGCTTGCTTATTGTCTGCTCTCTGTGTCCATTTGCTGTGTGCTCTTCTGTGTTTTCACTTGTCTCCCTTTTTTGTTGCGTCACCTTGCTGAGTCGGCTTACCGTGGTGCTTGTGGGCTGGGCAGTCCTCAGTAGTGCCCAGGCCAGCGGCTCTCCGCAGCATGTGGGTAAGCCTGCCTTCACAATCCCATATGGTAGATGGGAGCCCAACTGATTGAGCCATAGCTGCTTCTCACCAATGATCTTTTAACAGGATAACTGTGCATTGGGGAAAAAGAAATGATCAGACATTTCTGGGATTATTAAACACTGGCTCAGAAGTGGCAAGTCCAAAATGTCACTTTCGTCCACCAGTCAGAGTAGGGGCTTATGGAGGTCAGGTGATTAATGGAGTTATAGCTCAGGTCTGTCTCACAATGGGTCCAATGGGTCCCTGGACTCATTCTGTGTTTATTTTCCCAGTTTTAGAATGCATAATTGAAATCAGCAACTGGCAGGATCCCCACATTTGTTCCCTGCCTTGCGGAGTGAGTGCTATTATGGTAGGAAAGGCTAAATGGAAGCAACTAGAACTACATTTACCTAGCAAAATAGTAAATCAAAAGCAATACCAGATTCCTGGAGAGATTGCAGAAATCAGTACCAACATCAAGGATTTGATGACAGGGGAGCACTGTAAATTTAACCCGGTGGCGACTCCAGTTGCAGCTGCTGTTCCAGATGTGGTATCAGTGCTTGAACAAATCAACACATAGCCTGGTATCTGGTATGCAGCTATTGCTTTTGCAAATGCTTTTGTCTCAACTGCATTAGTAAGGCTACCAGAAACAGTTTGCTTTCAGCCTGCAAGGCTAGCAATATACCTTCACTGTCCTATCTCAGGGTATATCGACTCTCCAGACCTATGCCATTATATTGTCTACAGGGACCTTGATCATCTCTCATTCTTGCAAGACATCACACTGGTCCATTATATTGATGATCTGTTGATTGGACCTAGTGAGCAAGAAGTAGCAATTACTCTAGACTTACTGGTAAGGCATTTGCATATCAGAGGATGGGAGATAAATCTAACAAAAATACAGGGGCTTTCCACCATGGTGAAATTTCTAGGTGTTCAGTGGCATGGAGCATGTCAAGATATCCCTTCTAGAGTGAAGGATAAGCTGTCGTATCTGGCTCCTCCTGTGACCAAGAAAGAAGCACAATGTCTAGTTGGCATCTTTAGATTTTGGAGACAACATATTTTTCATTTGGGTGTGCTACTCTGGCCCATTTACTGAGTGACCAGAAAAGCTATTAGTTTTGAGTGGGGACTGGAACAAGAGGAGGCTCTGTGACAGATCCAGGCTGCATGCAAGCTGCACTGAGACTAGGACCATATGATCCAGCAGATCCAATGGTGCTGGAAGTGTTGCCTTATGGAGATGCCTTATGGAGACTTTGGCAGTTCCCTATAGGAGAATCACAATGCAAACCCTTGGGATTTGGAACAAAGCCCTGTCATCCTCTGCAGATAACTACTCTCCTTTTGAGAAACAGCTTTTGGCCTGCTACGAGACCTTAGTAGAGACTGAACTCTTAACCATGGGCCACCAACTTACCACGAGACCTGAGTTGCCTATCATGAGCTGAGTATTATCTGACCCATCAAACCATAAAGTTCAGAATGCACATGAGCACTCCATCAGCAAATGGGAGTGGTATATATAAGATAGGGCTTGAGCAGGTCCTGAAGACACAAGAAAGTTACATCGGGAATGCATGTGGCTTATATAGTTGACCTCCCACCTCCCACATGGGAGCTCCCAGGTTTGGTTCCTGGTGCCCCCTGAAAAATTCAAAACATAAACAACAAGCAAAATGAAAAAAAAACACCCCAGGGTAGCTGATGTGTCTCAGTGGTTTAGCACCAGCTTCCCACATGTGAGGTCTTGGGTTCAATCCCCTCCTCCCTCCCCCCCAAAAAGACAAGTTACATGAGGAAGTGACCCAAATATTCATGTCTTCCACTCCTGCCACATTACCTTCTCTTTCCCAGCGACAACTCCTCTTGGGGAGTTCCTTATAAGCAGGTGACTTGAAAATGAGAAAACTCGGACTTGGTGAACAGATGGTTCTGTACAATGTACAATATGCGGGAACCACACGAAAGTGGACAGCAACAACACTGCAGTCTCTTTCTGAGACATCACTGAAGAAAACTGATGAGGGGAAATCCTCCCAGTGGATGGAAATTTGAACAGTGCACCTGGTGGTTCATTTTGCTTAGAAGGAAAAATGGCTGGAGATGCATTTTTACACTGATTCATGGACAATTGCCGATGGTTTGGTTGGATGGTCAGGGACTTGGAAGAAGCATGATTGGAAAATTGGTGACAAAGAGGTCTGGGGAAGAGTTATGTGAATTGACTATTCTGAATGGGCAAAAAACATGAAGATATTTGTGTCCCACGTGAATGTTCACCAGAGGGAGACTTCAACAAAAGATTTTAATATCCAAGTGGATTAGAGGACCCATTCTATTGATGCCAGTCAGCCTCTTTCTCTAGCTACTCCTGTCATTGCCCAATGGGCTCATGAACAAAGAGGCCACGGTAGGAAAGGAGGTTATACATGGGCTCAGAAACATGGATTTCCCCTCAACAAGGCTGACCTGGCTACAGTCACTGTTGATTGCCCAACCTGCCAGTAGCAGAGACCCACACTCAGCCCCTAATATGGTACAATTTCCCAAGGTGATCAGCCTGATAACTGGTGACAAGTTGATTACATTGGACCACTTCCATCATTCTCATGGAATTAACTGGACTGACCATCTTCCCCATTGTCCTGAAGCAGCTGGATTGATAGAATGGTGTAGTTATGTTACCAACTATTCTGCAATACTTTGCAGGACTGGGGCAGTGTTTTCCAGGAGGAAGTGTATGTTCAAAATTAGCATCCACTCTATGGTGCTGTTTCTTCTATAACCAGGATCCATAGGTGCAGGAATCAAGGGGTGGAAATGAGAGTGGCACCACTCGGTATTACCCCTAGTAATCCACTAGGAAAATTGTTGCTTCCTGTCCCTGTAACCTTAAGCTCTGCTGGTCTACAAGTCTTAGTTCCAAAGGGAGGAGTACTTCTATTAGGAGACACAACAACAATTCTATTAAACTGGAATTTAAGACTGCCACTTGACCACTTGGGACTCCTCATGCCTCTGAATCAACAGGTAAAGAAAGGAATTACAGTACTTGCTAGAGTGATTGATCCTGACTGTTCAGGGGAAATAGGACTGCAGTTACACAATTGAGATAAAGGAGGAGATCCCTTAGGGTATCTCTTACTACTGTTATGCCCAGTGATTAAAATCAATGGAAAACTGCAACAATCCAATCCAGGCAGGACTAACAGTGGCCCAGAAAGTGACCCTGGTGGGTCACCCGATCAGGCAAAGAACCATGGCTAGCTGAGCTGCTGGCTGAGGGTAAAGGGAACATGGAATGGGTAATGAGAGAAAGTAGTAATAAATACAAACCATGACCATTTGGCCCATTACAGAAATGAGGACCATAATGGTCACAAATATTTCTTCCTTGTTTTGTTATGAGTATATTTATATATGTAACATAAAACAAATCTTTGTTTTCTTCCCTTATCATATAACATCTAAGTGGTATTAGTTCCATGTCATAGTATTTAAGTTATATGATGTCAAATTTAAGAGTGAATATTACCCAGGGACCACACTGGATTGTGGAAGGATTTAGTGCATTTCCAGTTGTATGCAGGTCAATTGAGTATTGTTAGGTAAAAGAAAAAGAAAAAAAAATTGTCCTGTTATTTTTTTTTTTTTAAGAGAGATTAAGTATAGTTTAAGGGAAGTGTATGGCTGCCGACTTGACAAGAGGTGGACTGATGGTTATGTGTCAGCTTGGCCAAGTAATGGTGCCCAGTTGTTTGGTCAAGGAAGCACTAGCCTAATTATACTATGAGGATATTTCATGGACTTAAATCATTAGTGAGTTGATTGCATCTATGGCTGTTTACATCTGCAATCAATTGGGAAGATTGCCTTCAGCAGTGAGAGATGTCTTATCCATTCAGTTGAAGGCCTTAAGAGGAGAAGTAATTTCATTTGTCAGAGATAGAATTCCCATCTCTACTTCAGACAGACAGCTTCTTCTGGGGAACTTATTGAGGACCTTCATCATGGTTCCTGACTTGCATCCTGCCCTATGGAATTTGGACTCACACATCCCCACAATCATGAGAGGTAATTCTGTTTACAGATATCTCCTATCAGTATTTTTTCCCTAGAGAGTTTCCCCCCAAACTTCCATCAGAGGAAAGCAGACTTTGATATTTGTACAGCCTCCAATGCCATGTTAAGATGTGGCTGAAAGGATATTAGATAAGGAAAACTTTCCCAGAAAGCAAAGCCAGGAGCCATTGAGTTCCGGGGACAAGGGACTTTCTGCTGTAGAGTAGAATCAGGATCTAACAAAAGGTCTTCACAATTCCTGTCCAGTAAGGTGAATTTTGACTACTGTGTGTTTCAGTTCTTCTCTTTCTGAACAGTCATTTTCATCTTGTTTCTGTGTTCTGTTCTGGTTTATACATCAATATGACCCCATTAGCTTTCTACCCTATGAGTTTTGTCAAAATCTCTGGTCCACTGATGGATGCCTTTCCCATCCTTAACATTATTATGTACTTATTCTTTAGACTTCTCACCATGTCTGTGGGATTTTCAGAGAGAAGAGTTGTAAGGAATGCATTTAGTTTGTCATATCAAGTTAAGAGTCTTTAGCAACTTTTGAAAAATTACTGAATTGCCATATATGGTGGGACCTCTGGAGTAGATGAGTCAGGAGTTCAGCAAATCATTCCACCAAAAAGAAACAATAAAAATGGACAAATTTTCAAAACTACTACCTCAGAATTCTGGAAATTGAACAAAGGCATACATCAAGTGCAATAGGAGTAAGTTGTGAGTCTGTAGCATTTGGATCTTGGGCCCCTCACATTCCTCCCCCCCAATGCCATGATGTTGCTCTACCAGGATGGGGAAAACCATGAAGATCAGCAGCCTTGCTATTAGAGGTGGCTGATTCGATTTGGATTGGAGTTTGGAAAAACTCATGGCTGTGAGTTTTGTGGAAACGGGAACAATCCAGGAATAATAGTAAAAAATCCTATGAAGTCCAACCTCATTGCTAGACTGAGGTAATGTCCCTGGTTGGGGCAAGCAACAGTCTGGGAGACAAGCCAAAATATAACAGATCCAGGGATGAAACAGTCATAGTGGGCATTGATAAAATTTCATGCACCCTAGTTGTCAGAAGCCTGCAGGTTTGTATAGGATTACATAAGAGAGGCCATAATGAGCTCAAGAGAGGCCATAGAGAACCCTATCTACTCATCTTTCACTAAATATGAGGCCTGAATACTGTATAAGTTAGGATAAACTTATAAACTGCCTAAACTTTGAATGCATTCCCCAAACCACACAGATCCATCAGTCAAGAGTGGAGACAGCAATTACCACAACCCCCAAGGATATAAAAATTCAGAGATGCTACAATATATTCTAAAATGTCCAGTTTTCAACAGAAAATTTCAGAGCATACAAATAGGAAATTGGGACCCAAACACATGAAGAAAAGCAGTCAATAGAAATTGTCTCTGAATGGGTCACATTATTGACCTTTAAAGACTTCTATCAGCTATTATAAGTATGTTTAAATAACTAGAGGAAGCCATATTTAAATAAAGAAAGGAAAGCAGGATGGCAATAATTCATCAAATAGAGAATATCAATAAAAATAAACAATTCTGGATTTGAAAAGTACAATAACTGAAAAGAAAAATTCACTAGAGAAGTTCAGCAGATCTGAGCTGGCAGAAGAAGGAATCAGCAAATTTGGAGTTATATCAATAGAAATTAAACAATCTGAAGAGCAGAAAGAAAAATAAATGAACAGAGCTTCAGAGTCCTGAGGTACATCATCAGTCATACAACATGCTTAATGGGAGCCACAGAAAGAGAAGTGAGAATGGTGTCATAAAAATATTTGAAGAAATAATGACCTCCAAACATCACCAAATTAATGGGAAACGTTAATCAACACATTGAAGAAGTTCAAAAGAGAGTTGGATCCAAGATTTGACATCCAAAAATCACTTAATATAATACACTACATTAATGAAGGACAAAAACTACATGGTCATCTAAAAAGACAAACATTTGACAAAATCTAACACCCACTCATAATAAAAATTTTTTTGCTAATTAAGAATAGAAGGAAACTTCCTCAACATAATAAAGGGTATCTACAGCTAATATTATACTTAATGATGAAAGACTAAATGCTTTCCCCCTAAGATTGGAACAAAGGTAATGATGTCCACTCTTGCCACTTATATTTATCATACTACTGGATATTCTAGCCAGTGCAGTTAAGCAAACAAAAGATATAAAAGGAATCAAAATTGGAAAGGAAGAGGTGAAATTGTTTTTTGCAGATTATGTGATGCTGTATGTAGAAAGTTCTAAAAAATCCACAAAAATTGTTAAAACTAATAAACAGATTTGGCAAGATAACAGATTTCATGATGAATATACAAAAACCAATTGTTATTTTTGTAGTAATTAAAAATTAACACAATGACACAGTCTATTCATAATAACCCCAAATGAATTCAATACTTAGGAATAAATTTAACAAAGGAAGCACAAAACTTGTACCCTGAAAACTATGAGTAATTTCTGAGAGAAATGAAATATCTAAGTAAATAAGTAAATTCCATATTCATGGATTGGAAGACTCTATGTTGTTAAGATGGCCATTCTCCCTAAATTTATGTGTTGATTCAACACACTATTAAACTTCCTCATGCTTTTTTGTGGAAATTGGCATGCTCATCCTAAAATTTATGTGGAAATGCAAAGGACCCAGAATATTCAAAATAATTTTGTTAATAACAAAGTTGGATGACTTACACTTTTCAATTTCAAAATGTACTATAAAGTGACAGTACTAAATACTATGTAGTATTGCTATCAGGATATAGATCAGTGTGATATAATTAAGAGTTCAGAAATAAATTCTTACATTTATGGTCAATTGATTTTCAACAAAGATGTCAAGGCAATTCAATGAAATTTTCAAACACCCTACACAAAATTTTCCTCAGAATGGATCACAGACCTAAATGTAAGCACTAACTATAAAAGTTTTTGAAGAAAAAAAAAATTGACCTTAAGTTATAATCCCTCAACTATAGGCCAACACCATAAAAGATCCATTAAAAAATTGATAAATTGAACTTCATGAAAATTAAAAATTTTTATGCTTCAAAAGATCCCTTTAAGAAAATCAAAAGACAAGCCACAGACTAGGAGAACATATTTGCAAATCATATATCTACCAGAGGACTTGTATCCAGAATATATAAAGAACTCTTACAATTCAACAAGAAAACCCAAATTTTAAGTAAAGAAAATATTTGAATAGACCATTCATCAAAGAGGATATATGTATGACTAATAAGCATATAAAAAGAGCTCAATCTCATTAGTCATAGAAATGCAAATGAAAGCACAATGAGATACCACTCAACATGCACTAGAATACCTACAATCAACAGATAAGTGTTAGTGAGGATGTAGAGAAACTGGAATCCTCACAATATATTGCTCGTAGAAATATAATAGCTACTTTGGAAAACAGTTTGGCAGTTTCTTAAAAATTGAAGCATAAATTTGCTACATGACTTAGTGAATCAACTCCTAGGAATCTACACGAGAGAAATGAAAACATATGTCCATGCAAAGATTTGTATGTTAATCTTCATAGCAGCATTATTTATATTTGTCAAAATGTGGATAGTAAGTAAATGTCCATCAATAGATAAGCAAAATGCTATATAAGCATTCAATGGAATACCATCTAACAATAAAAAAGAACTACTGATACATGCTACAATACGTATGTACCTTAAAAACATTATGTTAAGTGAAAGTCAGAAAAAAAGGAGCATTTATTGTATTATTGCATTTATATATTAATAAAATGTCCAGGAAAGGCAAATTTATAGATAGAAATTGGATGGGCATTTACCTGGGACTGAGGGTGGGAACAGGAATTAATTGTAAACAGGCATGAGTGGTCTCTTTGGGTTGATGAAAATGTTCTAAAATTAGGTTGTGGTGATGGCTACAAAACTCTGTAAACTTACTCATATCATGGGTGGTAATATTTTGGGTATCTTTTTTTTTCTTTTGAGGTACCAGGGCCAAGGATTGAACCTAGGACCTCATATGTCATAAGCTGGCACTCAACCACTGAGCCACATCCGTTCCCATGTAAATTTACTTTATCATTTTACACTTTACAGGTGAATTTTATAGTATGTTAATGGTACCTCAATAAATAAAACTTAAAAAAACACTGAAGAACTGTATGTGAGTGTGTTTGTGTGTGTGTATATGTATCTTTAGATTAACTTTTTCATTTGTATTTGAAGAGTTTGGTAATATTTCTAAAGGACTATTATAATGATTCCCTATTTTACAGGAAAAAGATATATGCCTTAGCATCAAGCACATTACCCTGTATTATCTCATACTTCCTACCATGTCTATTATTGCTTCTTGCTCACAATGAAACCAGAAGTCATCAACCTTTTTTTTCTTTACAGTCCTATGCTTTAACTTTTCATTTTTGTTCTAGTAACATATATACAACCTAAAATTTCCTCCATTTAACTGCATTCACTTATATAATTCAGTGCTGATAATTATACTGACAATATGATACCATCATCACTATCTGTTTCCAAAACTTTACAATCAACCCTAATAGAAATTCTGTACAAGGTAAGCATTAGTTCCCATTCCCCACTTCCAACCCAACCACTGTAATCTGTATTCTAGATTCTGACTCTATGAGTTTGCTTATTCTAATTATTTCATATCATTGAGATCATAAACTATTTGTCCTTTTTTGTCTGACTGATTTCATTCAGTGTCTTCAAAGTAGTTCATGTTGTCACATGAATCAGAATTTCATTCCTTTTCTTTGAGGTATCGGAGTCAGGGACTGAACCAGAACCTGTGTGGGAAGCTGGTGCTCAACCACTGAGCCACATCAGCTCCCCTGAGTTGGTTTTTTCATTTGTCTGCTTGTTGCTTGCTTTTGTTTTATTTTTAGGAGGTACCAGGGACCAAAACCAGGGCCTCCCACGTGGGAAGTAGGTGCTCAACTGCTTGAGTCATATCTGCTCCCTCATTCCTTTTTAATACTGAATAATTTCCATTATGTATATATATATACACACACACACACACACTACATTCTATATATACATTCATTGGTTGATGGACCTTTGGGTTGCTTCCATCTTTTGGCAATTGTGAATAATGCTGTGAAAAGAACTGAGTCCCTGCTTTCAATTCTTTTGGGTATATACTTAGTGGAAGGATTGTTGGGTGATATAGTCATCTAGACTTGGCTTTCTGAGGAATTGCTAGACCATCTTCTATAAAGGCCATTTTAGCCATTGCTTTTTTACAAGTCATGCCTTTTTCTTTTTTGTCTCTCTTTTCCTCTATTGCAATCTCCTTTTTTTTTGTATAAATTATGTTTTGTGATGTTTCTGATGGATCCCTTTCTCATTTCTATCTGTATATTTTCACTCTACTTTCTTTGTGCTTACCCTGGGGTTTGTATGACACAACTTGCTTTTATAGCCTACTAATATGAAGAGATACCAACTTAGCTTCAATAGCATAAATGTTCTCTGTTCCCATATATTTGTGTGGGCTCGCTGGCAATGATTAGCGGCCCACGAGGTCCGGGCAGCCTTCCACGGCTCGGCGGGGAGCCCCTAGGCCAGCGCGTAGGCCTAGGTTCTCCAGGCGTGGGGGACGCGCGGTAAAAACCACAGAGACAGCCTGAGCGCAGGAACAAGTCTGCTTTATTGCGGAAGTACACTTGGTTATATAGGGTTGGGTGGAGGGAGGGGCAGGAGCTGGGGCGGCTTACTACAGGGCGGTAGTGGATAGGCGGAGTTGTGCAGGCGGCTATGAGGTAGGCAGTAGCTGGGGAAGAAGGCAGATTATATGTTGGCAACGTGGGCGGGACTGGCGGGAAGGACAGCAATGGCTGGAGGAAGGAGATAACAAAGGCTGGGGGAAGGGATGGAGGGAGGCAGCAACAACTGCTCCTTCTGTTTTTTAAAGGAAAGTAAAAGAAGACAAAGTATCAGGCTGGGGAGGGATGAGGGGTAAAGGGGCGGGATTGACTGGTGATGGGCAGATGGCATATCATTTGGCCAGAATGTATGCATAGCCCTTAGGGTTGGCACGTGCCGGTGCTAGACGGAATATCTAACCTGATGTTGCGCACGCTTCTTCGGGGTGGATAGCGCTGTGGCTAGCTTAATTGCGAAGAATTCTCAGACATATAGCAATAAAGGGGGGCGGGGGGTACACCCAAGCCCTTTGCGTCGAGGGAAGCGAACCCGTGCCAACGGCTAGAGTCAGAGAGCTTCACAGCAAGCAGCTTTACAGGCGGGAGGTGAGGTGGGAAGAGGGGTGAGGATGTGGTCGAGATTGAGGAATGGAATCAGAGGCAACAAGACGTTGGTAATGGATCTGAACAAATGAGGAGAATACACTGTCAGCATGATCTTTGGCAAGGCGAATAATTCGTCGAATGGCCCAGGGACCAACTGTGAGACCTAGGATGATGAGCAGAACTGGGGTTAGCAACGGGAGGAGATAGGGGAGGAGGGGCTGCAGGAAGCCCCAGGGGCCGGCAGTTTGGGCTCGTTCAAGTCGGCGTTGGTTGAGACCTTTTTCAAGTTCTTTTAAGCTAGAGTCTACTAAGCCGGTATAGTTGGCATAAACGCAGCATTCTTCTCCTAGAGCAGCACATAGGCCACCTTCTTTAAGGAGGAGGAGGTCAAGGCCTCGGCGGTTTTGCAGGACAACTTCAGAGAGAGAATTAAGAGAGTCTTTAAGGTATTTGACTGCATCACGGAGGTAGATGATATCAGAGTCTACTGCCTGTCTGAGGTTTTGGAGGGCGGAGGTTTGTGTGGCTAGAGCTGCAACACCAGTGGCAGCTCCAGCTGTAGCTAGGAGGGTAGTGACAGTGAGCACAGCAGTAATAGGTTCGCGTTTGTGGAGGTAGATAGCTTCTTGCGTGTGATCAAAGGCTTCAAAGAAATGTAGAGGAGTGCGATAGATAACTCGAGGTGTGAGAAGGATGAGAACACACGTTTCTTTGGTTTTGTTAAGTGTGGCAACAGATAAGCATGGAGTAAGTCCCGTGGAGGAGCAGAGCCATTGGGTGGTGTTTAGGGGAACTAAATATTTGGCAGAGATGTGTGGGGAGGTATAGTTGGCACAGACGGTAAGGCTAGGAGTGTGGGAAGAACGGGGGTGAATGCATATACCCTTGGAAGAGATGTGCGTAAAAGTGAGTGAGATATGAGTAGATTGATCCCAATTGCAGGAAGAGGGGGAATCATCGGTGGAGGAAATAAAGAGTGGCGCGGGAATAGCAAGTGGATCATAGAGGGGGAGACTGGGGGAAAGACATAACCAGCAAGAGCGAGTGAGGTTGGGGTGGGAGGAGTTTAGAGAAACGTATGAAGCTTTAATCAAGTTGATGAGGGGGCTGGAGTACTTAGTGGGAGGCAACTGAAGGCTGACAGGCGATGAGGCGCGAAACGATGAAGAGGGAAGGGGGGACGCGGAAGGGGTGGCAGACGTAGGAGGTGGTGGGTTGAGAAACCGGTTTGGGCCGATGTTTGCTGGGCGACTGGAGGGGGGTCTTTTCCGGATTGTGAAAAAGGCTCCTGAATCGTAACCGGTCATGTATAGACGGATTCCCCATGTACGACCCACGAGCCAAGTGTCTGCGGAGGGGTCTTTGACGAGGAAGGAGACATTTGGGCGTTGGGGGGACAGTTGTCTACTGAGCAGGTAGAGGTTAGGATCTTTGTTAGAGGGTTTAGCCCAACCAACAGCCATGGTTTCACATCCCCATGAGGGACAGAAGAAATGCGCGGGGTCGTGGCAGGAAGTGGAGGAGGAAGCAATGGAGGAGGGGCAGATGTAGTAGCCAGAAATAGGGGGGCCCTGAGGGCCGGCAATGGCGTATGCTCCGCCACCGTAACAGCCCTGGCCCTGGCATCCTGGATAGCAGTCAGGAGCTTGGCCAGTCAGGCTACAAAGGTGGAGTGAAAAGGAGGGTGCCCCTGCAGTGACGTTGAAGGCGAGAACTGCGTCTGATTTCCAGTCAGAGAGGGTCCAGTTAAATGGCTGATGGGATGAATAGCTCTGGGCAGAGGAGGCTAGGGACAACATGAGAATGAGGAGATGAATGAGACGAGGGAGGGTAGGGGAACAAGGGGTGGGTGTGTGAACAGAGCGGGCCTGTCGGAGGAGCTGGAGAACTTGGCGTTCGATGGGGTCATCATCTTCAAGAGAAAGTCGGCTTAGGCGGCGGGCAAAGAAGCGTTGTCGACGTCGTTCGCGGCGAGAGAGAGCTGGTGTGGTCCCCATGGGCGACGGTGTTGGGGTAGTAGGCTCAGATGAATGTACTTGGGGGCGCATAGTGGTCATGGGAGAAGGACTACAAGAGAGATGAGGATAGCAATTAGAAGCAGCCAGGCGACAGCGAGGAGAAGACGTTGACGAAGGTTCCAGTCTGTTGGGGCTGTGGCTGCGAGACAGACAGCTGAAAAGATTGTTAGAAAAATGAAAATTGCAAGAAAAAAGCAAAGTAAGAGTGGGTGGGAGGGGAGCTTGAGGAGCATTTGCACGGTGAGTTCCCTTTATTGATAGGTTATAAGGCACGTTTTGGTGAAGGTCAGGCACTTGTCAACGGTGGGTGACGGAGGTAGCAAAGGCTTCTCTTGTGCAGAGTTGGGTCCTTTGAAAGATCTGAAATGACAAAAAGGAAAAAAGAGCCCCCATAGAGGAGGGGCAATCAGCAGAAAGAAACTTAGAGAGAGCACTTATTGGAATAGAAACATTTTTAGGAGGGGGCTTGGCCGGTGTCTCAATCATTGCCATTAGCATTGTGTTCTGGTATCAAAGGACGTGGGATGTCTTCAGGGTCTGGCGCTAGTGGGCGCGGGATATCATCTAGGTCAAGCTGCTGTGTTGCAGGCCGGATGTACCGTCCTGGGACCCAAAGAGGCTGTCGTTCTGTTTCTGGGAAAATACAGGCGAACCCTCTTCCTTGTGCTAGTAAAGGGGCAGGTTCTTCTTGCCAGCGATTGGAAGCTGGGTCTTTCCAGTAGACCACAGGAGTTTGAGAAGGCGGCCACATAGGTCCCCAATGCTTATGCGTGGGAGAGAGTCCTTGACTATCAAAAGTTAGGAGATTGTGATGGATGAGACAAGCTGTTACAACATCTGCTGGAGCTTTGTGGGGAGAGGAGGTTCTCTCCTTTTGAATGAGCAGCTTGAGCTGTTGGTGAGTGCGTTCGACAATTCCTTGTCCTTGTGGGTTATATGGGATGCCGAAGTGATGTGTGATGCGATACATCTGCACAAAATTGGCAAAGGAAGCACTGCGGTATGCTGGTCCGTTATCTGTTTTGAGGTCCCATGGGACCCCCATAAACAGAATGGCTTGGCGAAGAGCCTTGATGCAATGTTTGGCACTCTCCCCTGCGAGGGGCACCGCGTAGCACAGATGGGAAAAGGTGTCAATGGCTACATGAAGATACTTGAAGCGGCCGAAGGCGCTGACATGAGTGACATCTAACTGCCACCGCGAGTTAGGCCGGAGGCCGCGAGGGTTGACACCTCGGGGCTGCAGGGGCCCCAGAGGGAGGAGAGGGACGCACACGCGGCACGAGCGCACTAGGTGTTTGCAGGTTTCAGCGGGTAATTCTGGATAGAGCTTGCGAATTGTCCGCGCCGAGTAATGAAACTGCGAGTGCAGCAACTTAGCGTGGTTGATGGGGTCTCCAAGCAGATTTTCATCAACAACATAATCTTTGCAGGCTAAAGGAAATACTTTAAAGCTTGACACCGCCGCATCGGCAAGGTCGTTGCCGTGGGCAAGGGGCCCCGGAAGGTTGGAATGACTTCGCAAATGTGTGATGAACCAGGGCTGCTGTCTCGTTTCAAGTAAGCGCTGCATGAAGGCAAGCGCTCGGTCAATATTTGAATCGCTTGGCAAAAAGGTGGCAAGTGGCAGGCTGCGGCAAACTTGTAGCGTGTATAGGCTGTCTGTAAAGATATTGAGAGGCTGGCTTGGGTGGAGATTGAGGACCGCTGCGACCGCTAGGAGCTCGCCTACTTGAACAGAAAAGTCATTGGCGAATACTAAGTGCTGGGGCTCAGGTTTTCCAGGAGTGTAGATATCGGCTGCAAACGCTGTTTTTGAGGCATCTGTGAAGGCAGTGATGGCTGATGGAATGGGGTTCCGCGCAGGCAACGGGCGGAACGGGTTAGAGAATGCTAACTGAGACACCCCTTGCAGCAAACGGTGATGAGGGTAGTGATTATCAAAGGAGCCGTGAAAGAGCTCTACCAAGCTCTGCATCTGGGTATTGTTCATAATAAGGGAAGAAACTTCTTTGGCATCAAGAGGCCAAACAATAGTGTGTGGCGGGATACCATACGTTTGTATGGAAAGGAGGACTAAGTCAGTAGCCAACGCAATCTAGGCCCTTAGGAAAGGGCATATTTTTGGGAGCTTGCTCTTTGACGTGTGCAGAAAAAGAAGAGGACCATCTTGCCACAGGAGACCTGTCGGGGTGACCGGTGTCGGCAGAACCAGGGCAAAGATTGGAAGATCTGGAGAGAATCGCTGGAGGCGACATTGCTGAAGCGCATCACTGACTTGTTGGACGGCTTCTTGTGCAGCGCGGGTGATGGTGATCTTTTGCCGGACTGCAGCAGGTGGGCTATCTTTGGTTTGCAGAAGCTCGAAGAGAGGCTGCATTTGTGCTGTCGTGATGGGAAGTGCTGATCGAAGCCAATTGATTTGCCCACAAAGTTGCTGAAGTTCAGTCAGTGTCATAGTGGGAGAGATGTGCAGCCGAGAGCTTGACGGTTGTATGGAGTGATGGAAATGAAAGCCCAAGAATTGAAAAGGAGGTTTGAGGTTTATTTTGTCTGACTGTATGGTAAGCCCGAGACTCGAAAGGTTGGTCATCACTGCAGAAAGCAGGTCATTGAGAAGGGTGCTAGAACTCGCTGCTAAGAGAAGATCGTCCATATAATGGATGATGTATGTTTCTTCAGGCTGGAAATGAGAGCGCAGCGGCTCGAGGGCACAGTTGACATAAAGCTGGCACATGGTGGGGCTATTCCGCATACCTTGTGGTAGCACTCTCCACTGGAATCGGCGTGCTGCGCCCTGGTTGTTGGTGCGTGGGACTGTAAATGCAAATCGTGGGCAGTCTCGCGGGTGAAGAGGAATGGAGAAAAAACAGTCCTTGATGTCGATGGTCGCCGCATGAAAATGCTGGGGGACTGCAGTAGGATGGGGGCAGCCTGGCTGAGGTGACCCCATCGGCTTGATGTGCTTGTTGATTTCTCGAAGGTCGTGGAGAAGGCGGAACTTGCCAGTGTTTTTCTTGTTAATGACAAAGATTGGTGAGTTGTAGGGACTGGTGGACGGCTCAATGTGCCCCGCTTGTAGTTGTTCCTCGACGAGGGCAGAGAGAGCCTGTAACTTGTGCATGGGCAAGGGCCACTGCTCGACCCAGATGGGCTCCTCTGTGTCCCATTCCAGAGGGATAGGGTCAGGTCTTGAGACAGGAGCAGTGGCCCCTAGAAGGGGGGGGGCAGCGCGGCTGAGAAGGCTTCTGTGGTGATTCGAGCTTTTAGCTGGCTGAGGACATCTCGTCCCCACAGGATGGTTTGAACTGAGGAAAGGACGAGTGGACGAATTTGGCCTTCGTGACCTTCTCGATCGTTCCAATGCAAAGGCTGTGATGTCTTCCAGGAGGTAGCAGCTCCCGTGGCGCCAATGACTTGAGGGCCGGTCTCGAGGGGCCAGTGGTTGAAGGCAGCGATTTCAAAGGGAATACAAGAGATTTCAGCACCAGAGTCTAAGAGCCCTTCAAGCCACTGCCCGTTGATTTTGAGCTCGAGGGAAGGTTTCTGGTGACGTGTGATAGGCATTGTCCACATTAGGGCTTTGGAGCTCTCTTGAAGGCCTCTTGGGAGAGGGGCTGAGGCCTGCCCCGTTGGAAGTTTAAAGGCTGTTGCGAGGAGCGGCAGTCGCGAGCCCAATGGTACCCTTTTCCACAGCGCGGGCATGGTGTGGGGGGGCCTCTCGGTCGGCGCAGTGCCTCGGCAGGGCGGGGAGCCGCTTGTTGAGGGCACTCGCGGATGAAATGACCAGGTTGACCGCATCGAAAGCAGGCAGAAGCAGAGGCAGAGGACACAGCCATGGCGGAGGCGAAGGCAGTAGTAAGCGCTTTAGTTTGAGGGTCAATATCTCGGCAGGCTAAGACCCACTCGTGTAACTGCTTGTCGCGAAGAGGGAGGATGACAGTCCGGAAGGGTGCGAGGCATCCGTCAAGAATAAGCTCTTTTGCTAACATAAATTGGGCGTCTTCATTGGTGATTTTCTGCTGACAGGCTTCTAGAACGCGTGCGACAAACGCAGGAAAGGTCTCTTGTGGGTCTTGAAGCATCTGCGCAAATTTGGTAGATTGCTTGGAGGAGACTAGCGAAAATGACCGCTGGACAAGGTTCTTTGCTCGTTGCCAAAACCCTGGATCTATATTGACATAAGACTGAGGATTAGCAAAGCAGTTGATTCCGGTGTAGGCGTCTGGTGGATCTCTGACACCGATGCGGGCGTTCTCTGCTACTTGCTGCTCAACAGCATGCTGATAATAGGCACTCCATTCAAGAAACTGGCCAGGCTGAAGGATGGCGCGGGCTAAGGAAATCCAGTCATAGGGGAGCGCAAGTTGAACTCCCAGTTCTTCTAACAATTGTTGGACATATGGGCTACCTATACCATCTTCTTTCACGGCCTTTCGCAGTGTCTTGATCTCTTCGGCTGTAAAGGGAAGCCAGGTCTGAGGGCGTTGTGGCGTAGGCAGCGGGTTGAGCGGGTAAAGCTGAGGGGCGGAAGGGTGCACTCTTCCGGAGTCGCCGTTATATGGTGGTGGCGAGGGATGAGTGGTAGCGGGAAACAAGTGAGGGAGTGGCAGCTTAGCAGCGTCAAGGCGGCAACAAGCTGGCGGCGGGACCCTTTTGAGCGTCGGACAAGATGGCAGTGAAGCCACGTCATTTCCGGGAGCCGGCCAAGATGGCGGCGAAGTCACGTCATTTCCAGGGGCCGGCCAAGATGGCGGCAAAGCTACATCATTTCCGGGGGCCGGCCAAGATGGCGGCGAAGCTACATCATTTCCGGGGGCCGGCCAAGATGGCGGCGAAGCTACATCATTTCCGGGGGCCGGCCAAGATGGCGGCGAAGCTACATCATTTCCGGGGGCCGGCCAAGATGGCGGCGAAGCTACATCATTTCCGGGGGCCGGCCAAGATGGCGGCGAAGCTACATCATTTCCGGGGGCTGGCCCGGGGGATGACGAGACAGGAAGGGGCGGGTAAAGGCGAGAGGAAGCGCCTTTGTTCCCGCCGGCGGGCTCTGATCCGGGTGAGGAAGAAGCAGGAAGCACGCCATCTTGGGCAGGGGTGGAGGAAGGAGGAGGAGGTCCGCCATTCTGAGGAGCCACAGAAACGGTTTCTGTAGGCGGCGGGGAGCGCGAGCGGGGAGGCTCGTGCTCGAGAGCTGCGGCGAGCTGGTCAGACAGAGAATTCGTGTCTCTAAGATCATCGGGCTCATAATCATTGGGTTGTTTAATCGATTTGTCCCGGATGACTTCGGATGGTGCACCAAGGAGGCAGGCACGAACGGCCACAAGAGTAGGCAGCAGGCCAGGCGGAAAAGACCGCCTTTCATGCTCTATGGCAGAGGTAACTCGATCTATTAGCCGTGAGTACGTGTCCGGGCTCCAGAGCTGGCAGGTGGCGAGCCACGGATTGAAGGGGAGTAGTAAGTCCCAATATTTTTGGAGCTGTTTCAGGGAAACGCGAACCCCATTGGTATCAAGCAGGGCGGCTAAAAGCCGAACCTGAGGGGTATGGTGTGAGGAGAGGGAGGTGCCCATAGTGGGAGAAGAGAAGACGGCGATGGGGTCCCTACCTGGAGAGCTGAAACGGTCGCCAGTAGACAGCAGCAACAGCAGACAACAGGGGCCGTAGGGCGGTGGAAGGAAAGGATCCCGGACGAGCCCCCAAGTGTGGGCTCGCTGGCAATGATTAGCGGCCCACGAGGTCCGGGCAGCCTTCCATGGCTCGGCGGGGAGCCCCTAGGCCAGCGCGTAGGCCTAGGTTCTCCAGGCGTGGGGGACGCGCGGTAAAAACCACGGAGACAGCCTGAGCGCAGGAACAAGTCTGCTTTATTGCGGAAGTACACTTGGTTATATAGGGTTGGGTGGAGGGAGGGGCAGGAGCTGGGGCGGCTTACTACAGGGCGGTAGTGGATAGGCGGAGTTGTGCAGGCGGCTATGAGGTAGGCAGTAGCTGGGGAAGAAGGCAGATTATATGTTGGCAACGTGGGCGGGACTGGCGGGAAGGACAGCAATGGCTGGAGGAAGGAGATAACAAAGGCTGGGGGAAGGGATGGAGGGAGGCAGCAACATATTTGTTTCCCTCTTTATGTTGTTTTGTCTCACATTACCTCTTAATATTTTGTGTGTCCATTATCAGGAAATATTCCCTTTTCTTACTCAATTTTATTCTGACTCATATAAGAATTAAAGAGTAAATTTGTTTTTTGTTTTTTGTTTTTTTCCAGCCCCAGCCAGCAGTGCTTTATTTATTTACTTTTTTGGCAGAGAAACTCATACAATTTATTTATTTTTTTAAGCCAACAACATAAAATGATCATATATTTAAAAGTCCTAAAGAATCTACAAAGCAAGGTTGCAGGGTACATAGTGTAGATTTGTATATTGAGAATACAGTGCTATTGGACTTTGCATTTACCCCTTTAGTTAACATTACTGAATATCTTCATTTCTTCACACTACTTTGAGCCACTCTCGCCTGTCTTTTCCCTTCAACCTGCAGATCTCCCTTTTGTAATTCTTGTAGGGTAAATCTTTTGTTGATGAAATCTCTCAATTTCTGTTTATCTATGAATATTTTAAACTCTCCCTAATCTTTTTCTTTATTTTTAAAGAATTTTTAGATTACATAAAAAATTACATTGGGAAATGGACTTTGGCCCAGTGGTTAGCGCGTCCGTCTACCACATGGGAGGTCCGCGGTTCAAACCCCGGGCCTCCTTGACCCGTGTGGAACTGGCCATGTGCAGTGCTGATGCACGCAAGGAGTGCAGTGCCATGCAAGGGTGTCCCCCGCGTGGGGGAGCCCCACGCGCAAGGAGTGCGCCCGTGAGGAAAAGCCGCCCAGCGTGAAATGAAAGAGCAGCCTGCCGAGGAATGGCGCCGCCCACACTTCCCGTGCCGCTGACGACAACAGAAGCGGACAAAGAAACAAGACGCAGCAAATAGACACCAAGAACAGACAGCAAATAGACACCAAGAACAGACAACCAGGGGAGGGGGGGAAATTAAATAAATAATAAAATAAATCTTTAAAAAAAAAATTACATTAAAAATAAAGGGGGGGAAGCAGATGTGGCTCAACTGATAGAGTGCCTACCATATAGGAGGTCCAGGGTTTGATACCCAGGGCTTTCTGGCCCATGTGGTTAGCTGGCCCATGTGCAGTGCTGTCGCATGCAAGGAGTGCTGTGCCATGCAGGGGTGCCCCCCATGTAGGGGTGCCCCACATGCAAGGAGTGTGCCCTGCAAGGAGAGCTGCCCTGCACAAAAAAAGCACAGTCTGTCCAGGAGTGACACTGTGCACATGGAGAGCTGACAAAAGAAGATGACACAACAAAAAGAGACACAGATTCCCAGTGCCACCTGACAAGAATGCAAGGGGACAGAGAAGAACACACAGCAAATGGACACAGAGAGCAGACAATGGGGCAGGGGGAAGGGGAGAGAAATAAATAAAATAAATCTTTAAAGTAAATAAAGGAGATTCCCATATACCCCACCTCCTCCCCCTCTCACATTTCGCCCTATTAATGACATCTTTCATTTGTGTGGTACATTTCTTAAAATTGATGAGCAAATATTGAAGCATTACTACTAACCATGGTCTATAGTTTACATTATAGTTTAACTTTGCACTCTACTACTTTATAGGTTTTGACAAAATGTATTATGACCTGTATCTGTCATGACAATGTCATGCGGAACAATTCCAGTGTCTCAAAAATGTCCCATGTTACACCTATTTTCTCTTTTCCTCCCCTCAGAACCTCTGGTCACCACTGTCTATGTATCAATGTTATAAGTTCTTCCATTACTAGAATAATCATGTCTACTTTGGTCTGTGGTTGCACTCCCCACTTATGTTTGTTCACTCCTCAGTCCTGAGGATTTTGTGATGGCAATGCCCACTCAGCTTCCAATTGAGAGGGGGCTTAAATCCTATGGGGCAGATGGATGGAACTGTCTTGCTTGTAGTTGTAGATACTCTATTTTTTGGGGGATGGGTGCTGTCCATCATCATTCTTTTGTTTGTTGTCCTGAACAAGTCTAATGAACTGGAGAGTAGGTTTTGACTGCAACTCTGCTGAGATTCAGGGCTCAACTGGCATAGGAACAGATCAAAGATTGAAGTCCCTGGGACATATATTTAATGGGTATAGTGGCAATTATAGGTTTAAATAAAAGGGGAAGAAGAACCATGTGTAGGTAATTTTAAATAAGTCTAACCCTGTTACATTAGGGAGATAGGTTAACATATATTCCAAGGTAAGTCCCACCATTAGGGTGCCAATTTCCTGGGGTTGTCTGCCCTGCCTATAGTGTCCAGATGTCTCTAGAGCCTTCAGGATCCTCTCTACTTTGAGACCTTGTTTTTTGTGGTAGTCAATAAGATCCTCCTGAGACATTCATAAGTGTAACTCTGGAATGACCTCCCAATTCACTTTGAGATCTCTTAGCTGTAAAAACTTGTTTGTTTTTAATATTTTCCCCTTTTGGTCAAGGTCTTTTTCCAAATGTATCACTAGTTGGCACTTGGTAATAATCCCTTGGTGCCAGGGAGGTACGTACCTAGGAGTCATGTACCATGCCAGGAATAAAGCATCTCCCTCATTTTTGAAGGACAGTTTTTCAGATAAAGAATTCTTGGCTGCCAGTTTTTCTCCTTTAGAACCTTAAATATATATTATTGACTTCTTACTTCTATGATTTCTGATGAGAAATTGGCACTGAGTCTTATTGATGATCCCTTGTGTGTGACAAATCTCTGTTCTCTTGCTGCTTTCAGAATTCTTTTTGTAATTTGACATTCCAATTAGTATGTGTCTCACAGTAGAGCTATTAAATCTATTCAGTTTAGAGTATGTTGTACTTCTTTGACAGGTTCATTTATGTCATTCATAAGAGTTGATAACTTTTCTCAAATGTTCTTTTTGCTCTTTTTCTCTTTTCTTCTCCTTCCGGGACACCTATGACATTTATGTTTGTATACTTCATGCTGTCATTCAAATACCTGAAACACTGCTCAATTTTGTTTATTTTCTCTATCCTTCTGACTGCATGATTTCAATTGCCCTGTCTTCTAGTTCACTGCTTCTTTCTTCTTTGTGTTCAAATCTGCTATTGTAGGCCTTTAGTGTATTTTTCATCTCCAATATTGTGCCCATATTTTTGGTTATGTTTCTTTTTAAACTTTAAAATTATTCTTTATGCTCATACTTTGTCTTCTTAATAGCCCTTAGTTCTATAGCCATATTTCCTTTTTTCTCCTTGAATTGATTTAGGAGATTTGTTTGAACTTCTTTGATTAGTTGTTCCAAATTCTGTGTTCCAAATTCTATGTCTCCCCTGAAGTTTTAATTTTTTTCTCTTGACTTAACAGAGCCATATCTTCCTGTTTCTTAGTATGGCTTTTAATTTTTTCTGATAACCAGGTATCTGATTATTTTGATGTATTAACTCTGAATGTCAGTTTCTCCCTGTGCCTGTGGTTTTATTCTTGTTTAGCTTTGTGTTCAGATTCATCTTTGGCACTTATTCCAACTCATCCTGGACCTTTAGAATAGCCCATGTTTAACTGTACAGATTTTCTCAGCTCTTCTTCACCTGATTCTTGTACCTCCAAGATAATGTGTTATAATTTTTAAGATTGCTTTTTTTGCAGTCCTTTTTCCTCCAGGAGAAAGCTGCCTTTCTTCTGGTCATTTTCTGGGAATATTGATCTGTTCTGTTTGTTTTTGTGCAGAATCTTCTCCCCTGCTCCTATGATTTGTTTAAATTCTCTCCCTCACACAGTGCCACCTTTTCCTTATACTTTTCTGTTCTTTGACCATTACTGTGTTATAGCAGTTCAGTTCTCATGCCCCACCCCACCCTCCTTTATTCCAGTGAAGTTTTTTTGCCTCCTGTTTCTTCCCTGTTAGGGAGTCCTGACCCAGGGTACCAGATGGGGTCAATCCAGGAAGGTACATTTTGTGTTCAGGTGGGCCAACAGAAACTGAATTGAGTGTATATACTTCTTGCCAACAGTTCTGTCACAGCCTCTGTTTCCCTAGGGACACTTTTGTATGTAGCAGTCCTCATTCACTTGTTTTCCTCCCCATATACTGTAGACTTGGGTCCCTGTGCCTGGATATGTGTGGAATTCTGACTTGCTGTGAGTGGCCCTATGGACTGCATCTGTGGAAGGAGTATCTGGGCCTTGCTGCTGCTGTGTGATTCTTAAGCTGTGCAAGATGGAATGAAGGGTTGGGGCACAGTCTGTTGGGTCTGGGATGAAAATTTCCTGTCTGATTTTGGATCTTATGTTTCTTTTTCCTTGATCCAGCATTTGTGGAGTCCTTCTGTAGTCTCTATCATCCTCCATAGTTCCAACAAAATAGTATTTGTCTTTTTATTAGTTTATTCTGATGGAAGAATTTTCCAGGGGATGTCTTACATTGCCATGTTGATGACCTCACTCCAATTCTTCACATTTTTTATCTCAGTATCCCTTTATAATCCTAAACATTATTAAGGACACCAAAGATCTTTTGTTTATATTGTTTATATATACTGATATTAATTGAATTAAAAATTGAAATTGAAAGTTTAAAATATTTAAATATCAGTAAACTATTCATAAATATAAATAACACTTTTTTATTAAATAATAACTATTTTGAAATAAAAATTAGGGAAAAAGTGACATTGTTTTAAATTTTTTGCAAATCTCTTCAATGTCTGGCTTAATAAAAGACAACTGAGTTCACATATCTGCCTCTGTTTTCAATCTCTTATAATATGTTGTTTTGGTTGAGCTATATGAAGAAAATCTGGCCTCAGACAGATATGTAATTGTAAAAGGGAGGATTATTATGATAGCTTTATCAGATATTTATGGATATTCTTTTTTATACTATAAACATTTGAAAAATTGTAGATTCTTAAAAGTTAACTGCATTGTGAAATCTGAAACTGTAACACTTTTCATACTCTGTTATATGAAAATCCATTGGTCTAGCTTGCACTTGAGTGGATCTTTTATCCATGCATGATTTTGTACCTTTGTGTATTGGTCTTTGAAAAAACAATCATTTACTGAGTGTATTAGCCAAAGGGGTGCTGATGCAAAATACCAGAAATCTGTTGGCTTTTCTAAAGGGTGTTTATTTGGGGTAGAAGTTTATAGTTACAAGGCCATAAAGTGTAAGTTACTTCCCTCACCAAAGTCTGTTGCCACATGTTGGAGCAAGATGGCTGCCGACGTTCAGCCTTCCCCTTCCTCCTAAGGCTCCATGGTCCCAGCTCCTTCCAATTTCAGCTATAGCCTGGGATAAGTCTCATCTCTCTGGGCCCAGCTGCTCTGTTCTCTCCACAAGGTCAGCTATAGACTGCCAGGCTCTCTCTCTTCTCTGGGCCTCTGCTGTGTCTATGGAGCCATCTCTATTCCTCTGTGTTCTTCTCCTGTGTATTTACTTCCCAGGGCTCTAGCATCAAAACTCCAACTCTCTCCTCTGTCTTGTTTACAGCATCTTACTGATGTGGCTGAATCTAAAACCTAATCATAACTTAATCAAGTGGAAGTGAAACTTCTGAATATAATACACTCTAATATGTCCTGAGAAATAGAACAGTTTACAAACATAAGTCAATATCTATTTTTGGAATTCATAAATAATACCAAACTGCTATATTGAGCAAAGCAGAGCTTCCAAATGTTGACATTTCATTATACAATATAAAATATCACATTAGATAATATCACCATTAATCTCATTAGAAATGTCTTTTAAGTATTGGGAAGTTGCCAGATTCACAGTGGTAGATGTAAGTTATCCGGAATTCTGATTTTCACTTCTAAGTTTGTATTTTATCATTGGCAAAACATACTGCAAGTTGTTTTCCTTGAAGTGACAGTCATCCTCTGTATATTTTTAAGAAAATATCTGCCAAATATCCAAGTCTGAAATAACCATGATTTGTCAGTCCTTTCAAGTAAAAATGGTGTTCTATGTAAAAGGGGCTAGGTCAGCTGGTAACTCAATCACACAAGTGATTTTTCTTGAGATTATCATCATGCTTTGGTATGCAGCAGACATACTTTCTGTGTACTTTTCATTGAATCACACAGAATATTAAATGTTAATCAAGATTTAATAAAATTAATTATTCCTACTGCATCATTAAGAACACTTCAAAACTGGCTTTTCAAATGCAAATACTTGGCATTGAAGAATACAGTTATTTTTGTGCCACTGCCTTCATCTGTATGAAGGTCCTAGCAGTTTTACCCAACATTTTATTAGTACAAGCAGTACAAATATCAACACAATAAGGCAAAAAATATCTTAGCATTATTATGAAAATAGTTTTGACCTCACTGACCTCTTGAAAGAGTCATTGGAACACACAAAAGTCTTTTTTTTTTTTTTTTTTAAACATTTATTTATTTATTTAATTTCCCCCCCTCCCCTGGTTGTCTGTTCTCGGTGTCTATTTGTTGCATCTTGTTTCTTTGTCTGCTTTTGTTTCTTTGTCCGCTTCTGTTGTCGTCAGCGGCACAGGAAGTGTGGGCGGCGCCATTCCTGGGCAGGCTGCACTTTCTTTTCACGCTGGGTGGCTTTCCTCACGGGCGCACTCCTTGCGCGTGGGGCTCCCCTACGCGGGGGACACCCTTGCGTGGCACGGCACTCCTTGTGCGCATCAGCGCTGCGCATGGCCAGCTCCACACGGGTCAAGGAGGCCCGGGGTTTGAACCGCGGACCTCCCATATGGTAGACGGACGCCCTAACCACTGGGCCAAAGTCCGTTTCCTGGAACACACAAAAGTCTTTAGACCACACTTTGAAAACAACTGTTCATAAATGGGTCATGGTACTTTCCTATCTGTTCCATCTGCAGAATGCCTACTCATTTTCAAATGTCCAATTAAATGTTGTCTCATTATTGAAGCTTCCTCTGACTCTTTCTTTCTCTTGTCTGACTCTCTTTTTTTTGTCATGGTACCTTGCATGTATCTCTGCAATAGTACTTATCATCACATTGCACTTTTTGAGTCCATGTGTTATCCATATTCTCAAAAAATCATGATAATGGCTAGTTCTTCTTAATCCTGTGGACAAATCACTCTGAACTGTATACATGGCACACCCTATTCCTGTATAATTATAGTTCTTAGTTGAATCCCTTTACTTGTTAATTATGCATATATGCATTCTATAAAGAAGCATAAGCCGAACAATTCCCATCACTCAGGTACTGAAATAATGTATAGTATTTTCAGTCAAATCTGTTTTATCTCTTTAGTACACTTCTGTTTAAATTAATCTTTGTTTACTAAACTTTTCCATTTATTATCAAAATTAAAATATAGATTAATTTCATTACAAGAACAGTTAATTTGGCTCAAATGAAAAACACTTTATAACATAATGATAGCACTCATTCCATCTGAGGATTTTAAATGGATTGTTACAAAAATCAGTGTGACATTTTTCATTGTGTATACTATTCATTTTTTAGGGCTTCTTGGGGGAAAAAAAGAATGTACTTAACAGATTTGTAATTTTAATTGAAGAATTTTTTGTCCATTAAAATTGTTATGGGTATAGTCCCTTTATGCAATATGTGTTTGAAATTCCTACCAGATATATAATTTTTTCAAATCAAGAAAATCATCTCTTCTCAAAAAAATATTCTTGCAGACAGAAAAGCAATCATCTCATTAACTAGAATGTGAAATGAGATGAATGACAGGACAACACGAAACAAACACATTGTCATACAGGAAGAATGTGCTAGCGTGCAAAGAGCTTATGCATTACTCTTGTTAAGAAAAATAGTGCAATGCTACAGCAAAATATAAGTGTGTGTGGGGGGGTGTATGTGTGGAAAATGGCTATTCTTGTTGATAAGTTTTCATTATACTTCAGTTGAGGAAGAATGACACTTTTAGTTCACATATAATTCAGCAGAGACCACTGTGTAATCATTATAGCCATCAACAAAATGATCCAAGGGCAGTTGGTCCAAAAGTTACAAAAGCTGTTTCTGAGTTCTTGTTTCTACCCACCATTTTCAGATTACATCAGAATTAAAGCATGCAGGACTTGAACTGACTTCAAAGATTAAACTTAGACTTTTAGCTAGTTTAGCTTTTTTCTTTTATTGGTTCATGTTTTCCATTTGGCTTCCATATCCTGTTCTAGCTTGATGCCCCTTCTAGAATTTCATTTACAAATCTTAAGCTTTGGTTGGTGAAATACATTAATTAATACTGTGGTGGAGGCTGAGGATTTCAGCAGTCTCATACCTCCTACTTGGAAACATATCTGCTGTTTTCCCACCCATATCTAGCACCATATTGAACATGGCAAAATGCATCTTAAATGGAACTCTAAATGCATTTAATCAAAATGCATTTAAGGAGGACACTTTACACTCTTATCTGTTGCCAATACTATTAATCATGAGGCTCAAATCTTTCAATGCAAAAGAAATATGAGATCTACTTTTCCCTAATTAGATTTTTTCCAAACAAAACAATAAAGTAAAAACAGGCCATTTTATGATTTTAAAAAGTACCAAGTGATGCTTATGCCAATAGCATTCCAGGTTTTAAAAATAGACAATTCATGGGCTTTGTAAATCCCTTTTGAATATATCAAGAATACTAATTTAAGGGACAAATTCTGGTTTCATAGGTCTTTGGCCTGCCTGGAAACTCTGCACAGACAACCACACTCAGATTCAGGGCTTTTCACTTAAAAGAATTGTGCCTGTGACTATCTTCTCAATATGTATTAGACCTGTGGTACATCCGTTGAATGTTAGTTGGGATTAAATAAACCTAATATTATTTGTGTTAATTTGCCTATCAAGCTGTTAGGAAATCTAGAACATACTATATATATTTTGTTCATTTTAAAGTCCTCTTCATCAGTTATCTAGGTTTGGAGAGATCTCAGACTTGGAAACTTAAACATAATTCAGAATCTGCAAAGTACAGTGCTTATAAAACCATTCAGTTTGTTTTTTTTAAAGGCTCTAAACCACTAGAAGGCCTGGCTTTAGACACTGCTCTAAAAACACTGAATTTAAGTGTACTGACAACATAAGAAGACAGCATGCTGATAAACTCACTTTCTATAGTGAGGATGATGATGATGATGACAATGACTTTTATTAAGCAGTTATTATATGCCATGTTCTGTACTACACATTTCTTGCAACAACCAGAACTATCAGTAAACATCAATTTACAAACGAGATAACAGACACAAAAATGTTAATTTAAGTAACTCGTCCATGGCTGCATTGCTGACAGTTTATATGATTAAATCATGATGCCTTCCATCATTAATTCTCTCTTTTTTTCAGGAAGTACTGGGGATTGTACCCAGGACCTTGTTCATGGGAAACAGGCACTCAAACCACTGTGCTACACCTGTTTCTCATTAATTCTCTTTTGCTCCCACATAAAATCAACTCAAATTTCAATCATTATGGTACCTAGCCATAGTGTCAGAGGATAATTAAAGACTAAGATTCACTTTAAGCAAAGAGGTCATCTCATTTGACATTAATAACAGTTTATTTCCTAGAAATGGAGTTAATTTTTAAATGTTAACTGCAGATCTCATACCACTGTGGCAAGTAGGTAGAATAATCTTTTTAGAAGTATTTGCTTTTTTATAAAATGTGCTGGGCTTTGGATTAACACTCTTGTACTTGGCCCAGAAATCCTGGCTCTAAAGATAGAGTTTGTTTGTTTGTTTTTTCACCATTAAGGTATTATTTGATAATGCAGTGCTTATAGGTATAATTTGTATTATTGGTCATGTAAGAATTGAGTAGCCAGAAGAGAATGACATCCTTAAAGTGATGTAAGAAAAAGAAAATCTGTCCTGGATATAGAAACCTGGAATTCTATGTTCAGTGAAAACATAGCTCAGAATTGAAGGCCTCTACTCTTCCTTCTTCTTACCCTTTGTTAAAGCCAAGATTTCAGTGGCACAACCAGTGGGGCTAGGGCCAAGGATTTGGTCAGCACAGCTGGTGGAATCAGGGCTGATAAGATGGTTCAGCTGGGAGATTAAAACATACAGAATAGGGAATCGGACTTGGCCCAATGGATAGGGTGTCCGCCTACCACGTGGGAAGTCTGAGGTTCAAACTCCAGGCCTCCTTGACCCGTGTGGAGATGGCCCATGCACAGTGCTGATGCGTGTAAGGGAGCCCCATGCGCAAGGAGTGCGCCCCGTAAGGAGAGCCGCCCAGCGCAAAAGAAAGTGTAGCCTGCCCAAGAATGGCGCCACACACACGGAGAGCTGACACAACAAGACAATGCAACAAAAAGAAACAGATTTCCGGTGCCGCTGATAAGGATAGAAGCGATCACAGAAGAACACACAGCGAATGGACACAGAGAGCAGACAACGGGGGGGGGGGGGGGGGGGGTAAATAAATAAGAAATCTTAAAAATAAAATAAAGACATTTGTAAAACTGATAAACCCCTAGCAAGATTGATAAAGAAAAAAATTAATTACCAATATCTGGAATGAAAAGGGGAACATCACTATATATCTTAGAGATATTAAAAGGCTAATGACTTTATGTCAGTAAACTTGACAATACAAATGAAATAGTCAAATTATGTAAAAACACTACTTTTCAAAATTGAAACAAGGAACATAGGAAAACTGAATAGCCCTACATTTGTATTCAATATTGAATTTATATATATATTTTAAAGATTGATTTTATTTATCCCCCTCTTACCACTTGCTTGCTTTCTGCTCTTTGTGTTCATTCACTGCTTGTTGTTCTGTGTTTGCTTATCTCCCTTTGTTGCATCATCTTGCTATGCCAGCTCTCCACGGGCTTGGGCCATCAACTCTCTGCAGGCACAGGCCAGCTTGCCTTCACAAGGAGGCCCTGGGAGGCGAGCCCAGGGCCTCCCATGTGGTAGATGGGAGCCCAATCAGTTAAGCCACATCTGCTTCCCAATATTGAATTTATAGTTCAGAATCTTCCCTCAAAGAAAACTCCAGGCTCAATTATTTTAACTGGTAAATTTCATGAATATTTATGAAAGGAATTATATCAAGGTTACACAAACTCTTTCAGAGTAAAAAGGAACATGGAACATTTCTCAATGCTCTTTTTAAAGTTTTAATCTTGAAATCAGTTCATTTTATGAGACAGCATAACCCTAATACCAAACCCTGACAAGAATATTACATGAAAAGACAATAGCTGACTATTCTCATGAACACAGAAATTGTAAATGAAATTTTAGCAAAGCCAATCAATAAAATGCCAACTTCTAGAATGGCAGCATGGAGAACTCCTTAGACCCACTCTTCAGTAAAACAACTGTAATTGTTGAAAATTATGAAAAAAATAGAAGTCTCTGGAAATTGTCCTAATTGCATCCAGCAAATGAAGAAACATTTATTCAAAAAAATTTATGAAATCTTGGTAAGAACAACGAGTCTGTGGCACGTAAGCCACAAATAGCTTTTCCTCCTACATTCCTCCACTTTGGGCGGCTTTGATCAAGAACGAGGCTCACTTCAAGGGACATGGTATCTCGCTAGGATAGGCAGCCTGCTAGTCCTTCCCCACCAAGCTCTGAATTTCAAAAGCTAAATTCCTGGCACATGTGCCGAGAAGTTGGGGCTCCTTTACTCCACCCAACATCCAGTGGTAGGGAAAAGCTCTACGCCAGGCATGACAGGTGGAGAATATCGAGGTGCTGACGCCCTTACCACAGCTGGCTAATAGGGTACAAGTCAAGTTCAAGGCTACCATCCCACCCAACATCCTGCTTTTAAAGAAGAGATTTAACTCCAAGAGAAGTAGACCACACTCTGTCCACAGGTCCAGCGCAGGGGCTCAGAGATTTTGCCCAGGGGGGAGAGGCAGTCCAAAAGACAAAGTATTTCCACACTCTCCTCACAGGAGCCGACTTTATGTAAAACACAGTATGGGGAAGTTCAAGCCTAAAGTGCTCCAGAAAATAGTGGAGATTTTGGTGATAAGCAATTAAGAGGTGATTGGTAGCTCTATTAGAGGAACAAGATAAACCACAGGGCAGCTTGTTTATCAGGAAAAAAACACCCAGACACAGCATAGTAAACTGCTGAAAGCCAAAAACAAAAAATTTTAAAGCAGCAGGAGAAAAACTAATCATCACATACATGGAAACTCTATGAGATTAATAGCTGACCTTTCATCAGAAACAACAGAGGTCTGAAAGCAATGGGATGACATTCAAACTGCTGCAAGAAAGAAAAACACCCTCTCAAACAAGAATCTTATATCCAGCAAAGCTGTCTTTTGAAAATGAAGATAAAATTAAGACTTTCCTGGATGAACTGAAAAAGGAACTATTGTTAACAGACCCATCTTACATGAAATACTGAACAATTTCTGGCTGAAAGCAAGTGATCCCAGACAGTAAGTTGAATTCTAACAAACACAAACATGCACACACACATGCAGAGCATTGATAAAAATAATTATGTAATTATGAAAACAGTATACATATATATTTCTACTCCTTTCTTAATGGATTTAAAAAGCAATTGCATAAAACTATATATGTAATTATATTCTTAGGCCCATAACATAGAAAAGCACTCTCCAAAATAGCACAAAGGAGATAAATGGGATCAAGCTGTATTAGAGTAAGGAAATAACACCAATGGTAACTCAAGTCCATAGGAACAAATGAAGAGAATCACAAATGGTAAACAAGAAAGTTAATCTAAAGAACTCTCTAAATATGAATCCTTTTCTTTCTTCTCCTTTTAAAAGTAATTATTATGTAAAGTAATAATTATAACAGTGTACTGCTGGATGTGTAACATATAGAAATGTAATATCTATAACAATAATAGCTCAAAAAGGGAAGAGGAAATAGAACTATAAAGGAATCATGTTTCTATATTTCACTAGAATTAACTTAATATAAAACTGAAGTTAATAGGTGTTTATGGTAAGCCCTAGAGCAACCATCAAGTAAATAATCCAAAAGTAGGGAACAAAATCATTAAAAGAATTTAAATGTTACACTAGAAAACATTGACTTAGTGGAAAGATAGCACTAA
This sequence comes from Dasypus novemcinctus, assembly GCF_030445035.2. Classification (NCBI taxonomy): domain Eukaryota; kingdom Metazoa; phylum Chordata; class Mammalia; order Cingulata; family Dasypodidae; genus Dasypus; species Dasypus novemcinctus. Next base: position 62,658,723 of record NC_080686.1, on the reverse strand, counting down.
AGGTGGAATAGAGGAGGAAAAAAGACACAAGTCATATAGAAACAGAAAATGGCAGAAATAAATCCAACAATATTAACACGAAATGTGAATGGATGAAGCAATCCAGTCAAAAGCCAGAGATCATCAGACTAGATAAAAAAAGCAGATTCAAAAGTTTTAATCTTTAGATTCAAAGATAGATATAAGTTGAAAGTTAAATGATAGCAAAAATATATCATGCAAAATAGCAACCATAACAAGGTTAGAGTGGCTATACTAATATCAGACAAAATAGATTTTGAAACAACAGTGTCACTAGAGATAAAGAGGGACACTTTATAATGACAAAAGGGTTAATTCAACAGAATGATATAACAATTATAAACATATATACACTTTTCATCAGCATCCAAAATACATGAAGCAGCAACTGAAGGGAAAAGACAATTCAGTACTTTCAATAATGAATAAAAAAATTGGCAGAAGAACAAGAGGAAATAGAAAACTTGAACAATACTGGAAAGTGGCTAGACTTAACACACCCATAGAACAATTCAACCAACATTGGCAGAATACATTTTCTTCTCAGGTGGTTGTGTAACATCCTCCCGGATAGACCATAGGCTGGCCATAAAGCTAGCTGCATAAAATTGAAAAAGGTTGAAATCATGCAAAATATATTCTCTGACCACAATTAAATAAAAAAATAAAATTAGAAATCAATAGCAGAAATTTAAAAATTCATATATATGTGGAAATTAAACAACACATACTAAATAATGAATATGCAAAGAAGAAATCCAATGGAAACTAGAAAATGCTTTGTGATGAATGAAAATGAAGATACAACACACCAAAGTTAAGGAATGCAGCTATATCAGTGTTTAAAAGAAAATTTTGCAGTAAATACCTATATTAAAGAAGAAGAAAGATCTGAAATCAATAAACTAACCTTCTACATTAAGATGCTAGAAAATGAAGAGCAAGCTAAACCCAAAGGAAATAGGTGGAAGGAAATAAAAAGATTAGAGCTGAAATGAATGAAATAAAGAACAGTAAAACAATAGAGAAAAGTCAACAAAACCAAAAGTTGATTCTTTGAAAAGATTAACATAATTGACAAACTTTTAGCTAGACTGACCAAGAAGAAAATAGAAGACTCAAACTGCTATCATCAGTAATGAAAGAAGGCATATTACTACTAACCATACAAAGATTAAAGAATCATAAGAGAATACTATGAACAAGCATATGTGAACAAATTAGATGTCTTAAATGAAATGAACCAATTCCTAGAAAAATGCCCAACTACTCCTGAAACTCTAGAACTAGTGAAACTTCTATGACTCAAGAAGAAATAGATCTGAATAGAAATTGAATCAATAATCTAAAAACTGCCAACAGCAACAAAATAGCCCGGAGCCAGATAGCTTTACTGGTGAATTCTACCGAACATTCAAAGAAGAATACCAGGGCGGCGGACTTGGCCCAGTGGATAGGGCGTCTGTACCATATGGGAGGGCCACGGTTCAAACCCCGGGCTTCCTTGACCCATGTGGAGCTGGCCCATGCGCAGTTCTGATGCGCGCAAGGAGTGCCCTGCCACGCAGGGGTGCCCCCCGTGTAGGGAAGCCCCACGCGCAAGGAGTGCACCCCGTAAGGAGAGCCGCCCAGTGAGGAAGAAAGAGCAACCTGCCCAGGAATGGTGCCACAGACACAGAGAGCTGACACAAGATGATGCAACGAAAAGAAACACAGATTCCCGTGCTGCTGACAACAACAGAGGCGGAGCAAATAGACACAGAGAACAGACAACCGGGGTGGGGGGGGGGGGAGGGGAGAGAAATAAATAAATAAATCTTTAAAAAACAAACAACAAAGAAGAATACCAATTATTCACAAATTCTACTAAAAGAATAGAAGAGAAATGCACATTTGCCAACTCATCCTATGAGATGACCAGTATCAACCCAATTCTAAACCAGACAAAGACATCACATAGACCAGTATCTTTTTTTACCCTCCACAGCCTTTAATATTCACTTAAACAGTTAAGGCACAGGCAATAATAATAGCTGCATTTTTGATGTTACAAGAAAGAAAATTTTGTATGATAACCGCATGATATGCCAATTTTCTCAAAATTTCTTCTGCAGTAACATTTCATTAACACTCTGAGCCATGGGTTGGTTCAATGAGGTCACAAAGACAGCAAGATGGTAAAAAAGTCAAATTCACTCAGGTGTTAGAAGAATAAAATATTTACTGACTGCCTACTAGGCACACAGTACTAGGTTTTACACATTTTACATAAATTAAATGTGAACCTAAAGTTCTATAGTTGACTATTAATTGAATAAAAATGCTACCATCTGGTAATCCCATGTTTTAAAGGCTTTCACTTTAAAATACATTTTTGAAACCTTTGTATTTAACAAAGATCTTTGCCCAAAGAAGTATGCCAACATACATTAATACATGTTTTCCACTTCCAAAGATTTTAGACAAGTGTGCAACATTAGCACATGGGAATATCCCATCTGTTTTCAACTTGACTTAAATCTTGAGTTGTTTCATTCCTACCCACCAGGTACCATTTGGGCAACATCACAACTCCCTGATGTCATCACCACTGTTAATCCTTTAGGTAGGAAACGATGGGTTTTTTGGGGGGCGTAGAGGAGAGAAGCAGGTGATTTTTTTTTCTTCTACCTAATTCACCTAGCTTTCAAAAGTGGGAGCTAATTTTTAAAGTACCAGAACTGTCATTTAAATACAAAAATGTTCTTGGCTTAATCAGCTCTAAAATGAAGATATCTTTGCCTTTTCAACAAGCCTTAAATTAAAGCTGATTACTTTTCAGAAAGCCAAGTGATACCCGGCTTGAATTTCATTACAATTTTCAAGGGCATACATTAGCTTTCTGCCCTCCTAAAATCCAAGTTGACCCCTCAACTCCTCCAGCCAATTCTTAGTTTTTCTGGACTCATTCTTTTCTTGCCAAGCCATCTACCTCTTCTTTTTTTCTGCCTATAGTTTTCCTCTAACCCTCTCAATCTATACCTGAGATATTGCAAGAAAGAAGATTGTTACTTAGCTGGATGTTTGATTATTGACCAATCACCACTATATTGCTTTGAATTTCAAATCCTCTTAGTAAAACTGATTAACCATCATGTTTCTACTGCTCATCACCCCTCCCAGAAACACACCAAGTGTCATAATAATAGTAATAATAAAAGGTACACTGTTTAAGAGTTCTCACAAACCTAGAAGTCACCTGGAGGAAGAGTCCTTAAATGTTTGAGTCACCTAGTCCAACGTTCTAATTTATAGGTAAGAATAATTTATAGGTAAGATATGACATGACATACCCAAGGCTATAGCTAACTAGAGGCAGAAGTGAAACCTATTTTTCAAATTTTTTCTTCTATACCACAACTAAGACACACACACACACACAAAACCCTAGGTTAATGTAAGAAAAGTTTGTAAGTAAACCAAAATAAAAAGCCCAGTACATCTTCAGGATCTCTCCACAGACTTTTAGATAGCACAAAGCTAATTTGTACAATGAGAAATGCTGCCCAGTTCAGCAGATGCCATGCAATACCAAGAATCTTTAGTCTCAGTCTTGAAATTGAATCTGTGACTACAGATAACATGCTGATATTTGAGAACCAAAGGTTCCACTAGCTCCATTCTTTTCAAGTCTTCAGCTACAAGATTACACCTTATTCTCACTGTTCAACAAGATAAATGAAGTAGGAATAAAGAAGCACACTGAAGATAAAAGCAAAGGGGAAAATAGATAATTTTTATAAGCAGGTCATCCCAGTTACATTAAAGTATACACTTCAAATTAATTTACAGAGTTGTGACAGAACCATATGATTTCAATGAAAGTCAGTGTAGTACAGAGTCCATATCAAGCATATTTGCTCTTATTCTCCCGGAGTTGTTCATCGTCTGAGTTAAGAATTTTTAAAATATTTTAAGTTGAGATTTTATTATGTTGACATTTGTTTTTCATTCCACATCATCTTCAGTCAAGCTCTGAGCACTTATAATTCTTTAATTGTTGGGAGCTTAGTCAGAAGCATCTGGAACACTGATGGTGGAAGAGTTTGCTGTAAAACTTTCAATAAGTGCTATGGCTGTCTACACACAGCAGTTGCATTTGTCAAATGGTCCACACCCTTCCCATATTCACCTTGGGCTAGTAACTCTTCACCAGGCTGTATTTCCTCAAGGAAGAATTTCTGAACAGCTTCAGCATCTTTAAGATTGGGTAACTTGAAAATCCTAGCTCTCTCTTTGACAACTTGCTGTTTCTTTCCTTGCTCTCACAGTCTGTTATTGAAATTGGGGTCACTCCATCTCTTGTCATTGAGGTAAATACAGTACCCCATCAAGAGGGTCCCACGTACACCAGCAGAGATGGTGCTGTTCTGATCCACTATTTTCTCCTGACCGTGGAGTGTAGAGGGTGGTAGTGGCAGCCCACGAAGGAGCAGTTGACCACCAACGCTCAAGAGGGATGGCAGCACTCAAATGTGACTACAGACACATTTTTATTAATTCTTATGTGAAAATTCTCAGCAAAAAACTAAGAAACTGAATTCAGCACGATATAAACAGGATTATAGGTCTTGACCAAGTGGAATTTATCCCAGGAATATAAGGTCAGATTAACACCTGAAAATCAATTAATGTAATATAACAGTTCAATAGAATAAAGGACAAAAACCACATAATCATCTCAATAGACATTGAAAAAGCATTTGACAAAATTCTACACCATTTCATGATAAATTCATTCAACAAACCAGGAATAGAGGGAACTTTGTTAATCTGAAAAATAGCTTTTATGAAAAATCCACAAATAACATCATGCATCATGGTGGAAGATAAAGTTTTCCCTATAAGTACAGAAAAAGATGAGGATGTTCACTCTACTTCTTTTCAACATGGTACAGAAAGTTCTAGCCAGGGAAGTTGGGCAAGACAATTAAAAGCAACTGTATTAGAAAGAAAGAAGTAAAACTATCTCTATTTGAAAATGATATGATCTTGTATACAGAAAATTATAAAGAATGCAGTAAAACACTTGTAGAACCAATAAACAAGTTCACCAACATTCCAGGATACAAGATCAATATGCAAAAATCAGTTGTAGTCCCTAAACTTGTAATGAACAATTCAAAAATGAAATTAAGAATTCCTTTTACAATAACATCAAAAAGAATATTTAGGAGTGAATTTAACAAAAGAAATACAAAATTCTACTCTGAACAATTTAAAACATTGTTGAAAGAAATTAAAGAAGACCTAAAGAAATGAAAAGATATCCCATGTTCATGGATTGGAAAACTTAATAGTCTTAAGATGGAAATACTCCAGAAGTTGGTCCACAGATTCAATGTCATTTCGATCAAAATTCCAGCTTCCTTTTTTGCAGAAGTTCAAAGGCTGACCTAGAATATTTTGGCTCATTATTGAATCATATTTATGTGAGTCATGATAATGTAAAAACTTTATTGATTTTCAGCTTTTAAAACTATTGACAAAGCACATAAGAGTTATGATTAGAGATAAATTGTAAATGTTATTGATTTCAAAGTTCAGATTATATTTGGGTGGTAGAAGGGGATGAGGAGAGCTGAAGGGAAGGGTAGGATAATTAATATAGAAAAAGAGGAGAGCTGAAACATTGTTAGCAATTGATGGGAAAAAGTAAAAGTATATTTATTAATGTAACAAATGAAACAAATTTCACCTCTTTATTTGAATAAAACCTTTATCATGGCATGGAATTAATTTTATCCACATGTATAAAGGAAGAAGGGAATTCTATAGGAAACTTCCTAGGTATATACACCTTTGAGAAAACAGTGATGTAAATTTAAGTATTAATAGCAGGATACAATTTAGGAAGATAATCAGTTATAATGGCAGCCCTTAGTGGTCAAAGTTATATTTCATAGGACATAAATATTTCATATCCAGGTTTCTTAAAAGACATCTTTGTACAAGTAACTTACAATGAAAGTTTTAATAACAGTAAACAGAATAGGATCATTTTCACATAGCTTTCCACATTGAAAAAGAAGGTAAAATGGATAAAGCCTGTTTTTTTGTAAACAGTTTTATGCAAATATAAAATTAGGCACCATCAAAGCTATCACTCTTATAAAGACACTCATTGAATTAAACACATCATCTCTTAAAAACTTTTAACCATGTATAAATGCATTCACAAAATAATCTGTTGATTAGAAGACTTAAGCAAAGTTTACAGTATTGACAACAGAATTTACAGATCCCTACAATAGTTTGTAGATGGGTTTAGTTTGCAGTTACATATATTGTTTTGTTTTAAGAAATACTATTAATACAAATGCATGATTTATAATATCCCCAAAATAGAAAGAAAAAAATAGATTCACAAAATAAAATGTCTTTCAGGAACTCATTATGCCAAGTATTTAAATTATTCTTCTACTATGACATGAGAGTAATATTATTTTAGTGGTGAAAGATAGTCTCATTAGGCCAAGGACCACTGGAGAGCATCAAGGGAGTTCCAAAGTAAAACCTAGCTATCTTCTCCGTAAAATAAATAGACCAGCAGCAATCTCTAGGTATCCCTTAAATGTAAACTATGAAGATTCTGCTATATTAACCAGGCCTTAAGTACATGAGCTTTTAAATATAAAAATAAACAAAATTTTAGAAAGTAGTTAGTACCACTAGCCCAAGTTGGGTTTTTACTTGTTTGTGTACATCTAGGATATGACGTTTCACCATGAAGTACATAGTAGGTTGTAAAATTAATGATTATTTCTTACTCTTACCATAGAAAGAAAGCTTTCTTCTAAAAATAATCTAAAGAAGTCATTGTAAACAGATAGCACTTTGACATAGACTAAGAACATCTATGAATACCTAGAGATCAAAATGCGAAGGTCTTGTTATCTTCATTACCCTTGTGTATGAAAGCAAATGTTTCATTAATTTAGGACATAGGGAGATTACAAGACTATGGGGAGATATATATGGAGATTACGGGACAATTTCATGATAAATATATCATAAATTATGGCAAATGTTTCTAGTGACACCATACCTTAGAGACCTAACTGACAAAAAGAAAAAGCAAACTTAATATGAAAACTATTTTTCCTTTTTTAAATAAACTTTTTAAATGGAGAAGCAAACCCAATCCTTTTCTTTGCAACATGTACTAAACTCTAAATGGTTCAGGGTGAAGCATTTCTTCAGTTGTTCCCCAATGTAAAAGAATACTTAAGTTTTAACTCTCTTCAGGAAGTCTGATCATTTTCCAAGTTTTGTCTTAAAAATTGCTTTCCAAGATAAGAGGTAGCCATGCTGGTGAGCTTCTTTCTGTTGCCCACTTTACACCTGATATAGCCATACAGGTTGGCAGCTTGAAGCATCACACCCATGACAAACCACTGTCAACCACTTCAATCTGAAGGAGAAGAGAGCACTGAAGGCAAAGATCTCACACAGGTATTACCTGGACAGGTAATAAGATCTAACCAAAAGATCCTCAATTCAGCCTCTGAAACAGTTTTATTCTTTTTAGGGGAAGCCTTCCTGGACTCAAATACCCAATGGCTCTTTCCATCGTCATTGATACAATTCCACCAGAACAAGTCAAACATTAGTCTACCTGTGACTTTCTACACCACCCAAAAGTCACATGACAACAACATGATAATTGTCACCATACAGGCAGTAAACTGCTGCTGAACAATTCAGAGAAGATAGACTACAACTGCACTAATTCAAAGGAATAAGTGGAAAAATGATGCTACTGGCTGTCTGATTTTGTTGGGGGGCCTATTCCTAGTCTAGTCTCCTCTTCGACATCAAACAGTGAAACTTCTTTAGCATCTTCATTACTGCCTTGCGGCAACATGGTGGCCCTGTGCCTGCCCCGCACACACATCTGGGCACACACATCAGCATGGCAACCACCAGGTCAGATACTGTCTTAGTTTGCCAGAGCTGCTATCACAAATACCAGAAACTGGTTTTGGTTTAACAACAGCAATTTATTGGCTCATGATTTTAAGACTAAAAGAAGTCCAAAATCAAGACATTGGCAAGGCTTGCTTTTTTCCAGAGTCTGTGGGGTTCTGGTGCTGACTGCTGGTCATCCTTGGAGTTCCTTGTCTTGTGGCTCTGCTCCCATCATATGACAAAGTCCTCTCCTTCTGTAGGCTTTTCTGGTTGTCACAGATTTCTGACTTCTTCCTGTGTGGCCTTCTCCAACTTTTGGCTTCTGGTTTCTTCTCTTTATGAGGCCTTCATTAGTATGGATTAAGACCCACCCTCATCTAGTTGGACCACACATTAACAAAAAATAAAATCTTTAAGAGGTCCTATTTATAAGGGTTCATACCCACAGGAATGCAGATTAAGAACATATGTAAGTTGGGGTACCTTATTTAATCTACCACAGATACTTTTGAGACATCAGAGGAACTAATTCTATGATGTAGGAAAGAGTCTGCTTTCTCCAACATCTGGGAAAGAAGCAGGACTGGCTGACTCACTTTTTCACATCAAAGAGACTCTGCTTGGAGGTCACTTCCTCAGAGAGGGCTTTCCTGGCCCCCTCTTCTAAAAAGGCATCTGTTCCACCACTCTGCTTAATTTTCTTCACAGCATTTACCACGATCAGAAGTTATAGGATGTATATATTTTTTTACTTGTGTGCTCTCTCTGTCCTGTTTGAGAATGTATACTCCATGAGAGCAAGAACTTTGTCACCTTCACATTGTTTCTTTAGTGTGTAAAATAGTGCTTGGCACATGGTTGATATTTGGTAAATATTTATTGAACAAATGACCTCAGAGAGATCTCTTATCTCCTTAATAAAATTATCAGTTACTTGAGATCAGGGGTTGTTTTTTTTTTTTTTTTAACTTTTTATTTTTAAATAATTTCAAACTTACAGGACAGCTGCAAAAGTAATACAAAACCTATACAGAGATCTCCAACATACCACTCCCACCCCTGCTAATAACCAGATCCACCCAATTTTTAACATTTTGCCACATATGCTGTACCATTGTATTTACCCATCTGTTAACACTCTGAATTTTGTGAATCCGGGAAAAAGATTATGTTCTTAAACTAATCCATTCCTTTGGGTGTGGGCCCTTTGATTGCATTAAATCCATTTAAGGGGCCTTTGATTAGATTACTTGATAAGACTGATTTAGGGCTTTTGATTGGACTGTGTCAATGAGGTGTGAACCAGTTTGGTACTCTGCCCTCTTGCTCTGTCTGATATAAATGGAGACACAGAGAGAAACACAAGAAAAGAGAGCTCTGCTTTTTTTTTTTTTTTTTTTTTTTAAGATTTGTTTATTTATTCATTCCACCCTTGCGGCTTATTCCATTCTTTTGCTATCTCTTCTCTGTGTCCATTCACTGTGCGTTTTTTCTGTATCTGCTTGTCTCCCTTTGCTGCATCATCTTGCTGTGCCAGCTTTCTGTGGTGCAGGGGTCTTCAGCTCTCTGCAGTGCACGGGCCAATTTGCCTTCACAAGGCCAGTGTGCCTACCCATATGGTAGATGGGAGCCCAACTAATTGAGCCACAGCTGCTTCCCAGCTCTGGTATTTTTGATCCTGCCATGTGAGAGAGGACCTGAGGATCCCTAGCAGTGAAGACTTAAGCATGAAGCCCCCAAGAAGCTGGGCCCATGGAGCAGCTCAAGGCTGAGGAAATGATTTTAATTGACTAGTCGAGGGCATGTCTCAGGTTGAGTCCCTGCTCCCTTGCTGGGTCTGATATAAATGGACACTCACACAGACAGACAGACACACAAGGACGAGAGAGAGCTCTATCATTTTTGATCCTGTCATATGATGGAAAGAGGAAGGATCAAACAACTGAAGCCCCAGGGAAAGATGAATCATTTTGTATGATAGCTTACAGCTGAGAATGGTAAGAAGTGCCACTGATACAGGAAGCCCTGCAGCGGAAATAGGGAAGAAGCAGAGCAGCTGAGCCTGAGAGGATGCCCAGGGGGTAAGGCTGAAACTTCAGAGAGATCTCCCACCATCTTGCCTTGCATCTGACTTTGGTGAGACAAGTACCTCTTATTTGAATTGGACTTTCCATGGCCTTGAGACTGTAATCTTTTACCCAGAGTAAATATCCTTTATAAAAGCCAACAGATTTCTGGTACTTAATATCAGCATCCCTTTGGCAGACTAATACAGTTGTGTATACCACGCTCCTTGAACACCAGGGGTTGGGTTTTACAGTTCTTTACCATCTCCCACAATGACTGGCACAGATCAGGAAACACAGTAGGGGCCCAGTAAACACTTTTTAAAACTTGTAGTGAGAAGGTTTCATTTAGTTTATCTTAAAATAAATGAAGTTTAAAATGTTACGTATAGATTTGTTCATCTTCCATATGCTATAAATTGAATATTGAGTACATTTTAAGTTTAGCCTTTGTAATCCAGAGAAGGCTAAAGGTAAATTGTGAGCAGCCCAGGAATGGGTGGGGGGAGGGTGTACAAAAGGGGTCAAATCTATCCATACTTCAGGAAGTAATGGATGAGATGGCCTTTCTGAAAAGTTTGCTGGGGCCCTGATTTTAAACTTGACATAGTGTCAAGGTGGCATTGCAGTCCTTTGCTAGACTATGTCTACCCAGATGAGCATCTGGGAGCTAAAGATATTCATGTTTATAGGGTTTGATTAGTTCACCACATCCATAAATTAAAATAAACACAAGTTCAAAGTAACTACTAAGAGATTCTCTTTTCCAAATTAATTACAAGTCATTATCAAGTGTCCTATCTTAGATGATAATTTATGTCTTTTGGTTTTGTTGTATCCTTTTAGAATTTAAAATATGGTATTTACCCATCCTCTTTTTTCTCCATCTAGTAAACTTTGCTTTCTCTTTCTCCCTCCCTCTTCCCCTGCCCCCATCCGCCTCCCTTGCCCTGCTGTTTTTGCTGTCTGTGTCCATTTGCTATGTGATCTTCTGTATCTATTTCTCTTTTTATCTTCTCTTCTTGTCTTTCTCCTCTAGGATTTCCCGGGATTCGATCCTGGGAACCGCTGATGTGGAAAGAGGTTCCCTGTCAATTGCACCACCTCAGTTTCTGGTCTCTACTGCCCTTTACCTTGACTCTCCCCTTCATCTCTTTTTGTTGCATCATCATCTTGCTGCGTGACTCACTTGCATGGGCACTAACTCACTGCGCAGGCACTTGGCTTGCTGCACGGGCACTCAGTTCGCCACGCAGGCACTGGCTCACCATGTGGGCACTCATGTGGGCACTTGGCTCACCATGCTGGCACTTGCAGGCACTCAGCTCACCACACAGGCACTCGTGTGGGCACTTGGCTCATCACGCAGGCACTCATGCAGGTACTTGACTCACTGCATGGGCACTGGATTGCCACATGGGTACTGGATCACCACACGGGCACTTGTGTGGGCACTCGGCTCACCGCATGGGCACTCGGCTTGCCACGTGGGCACTCGGCTTGCCATGTGGGCACTCAGTTCACCATGTGGGCACTTGGCTCACCGCATGTGCACTCAGCTCACCACATGGGTACTGACTTTCTGCACAGGAACACTTTCTCTTCTTCTTTTCCACCAGGAGGCCCCAAAGATTGCACCCAGTTCTTCCTATATGTAGGTGGAGGTCTTATCACTTGAGAAACATCTACCTCTCAGAGCCCCCCCCCACCTTGTGTTTTTAATGCAGCTGTATTTTAAATGTATTTTAAATGACTCCTTCATTTAATAACTTCATTTCATTTACCTTTATAGAGCCAGGACATCTTTGTATACAGTCTTGGTGATAGATATCAGCCCAAGTCTGGGGAAATTTTTCTTTATTACTGCAAACTTTAAGTGGCCAGAGGAGCACTGATATTTGGTACTTAGTTATTGCACAGATCTCAGCACTTTTAGTCTGAGAAAATAACCTCTTAGATTTTCTAAGAGAGACTTAGGGGGATATATCTATTCAACTAAAGGGAAACTAAAGGTTATGGAATAATCTCCTGGTTTGGGGAGTGTATTCAGTGGCTGCTTGGACATATTCCTCTCAGCCATTAGGAACAAGAACACAGAGTACACAGTAGATGTCTAATGAATCATCATGGGCTAATTAGTGGTATTCACTGAGGTAGATTTATTTCTCCAGAGGTGTTCTCCACAGCCTTAGTATTGGGGGAAAACCTCAGTCACATATACTAGAATCTAGTCCTAGTTCTGCTATTTCTCCACCACTGTGACACTCAGTTTCTTCATCTAAAAAACTAAAAAATAGGAATTCCTGCTCATCTGATGGTATTATTGAAAGGATGATATGAAAACACATATGTGACTGTGCTCTGCAAACAACTAGGTGCTATGTAGAGCTTATGAATGCAATGATGAAACAACTCACCTTTGTAGTGGCCAGAAAATAATGTCCCTGATCTATAAACAACTTTCAAGGGGGCGCAGGATCCCCTAGAATGGAAATCTTGGGGAGAAGTCTTAGGTACTCCACTTCTGAGGGTGGTCCCAATTTCCAGAATTCCCTTGGACCAGCAGATGGAGGACTTGTAAGCTGCAGGCAGGTTCTATGATGAAACCTAGGGCCCCTTTAGAAGTCTTCTGGAGGTCAGGACTGGATGCCATACTTGTATTTTGTGTTCATGGGAAGCTAATCTTGGGCCTGACACATAGCCTGAGTCTCCTAGTACTCTCTTTATCAATGCATGATGAAATAAATGCATGAATACATTAAATGAATGCATGAATACATGAGGGAATGAATAAACTGGGGAAATCGTGGACATGACCTAAGGATGGAACAAGGCCATCTTTAGTGATCAACATAGTTTACCTTCAGTGCCACCTTAATGTCCCCATTTCCTTTTCATATTCTCACTGTCTCAGCATTCATACACACACATGCACTGCTTACTACAACAGATAGATTTCTTGCCTTCTGCAACCATCAGAATGAGCTAAAGAACCCCCAAATCTTAGTGGAATAACAAATCACCATTTATTTCTCATTCACTGTACATGACTGGCACAGGCTAGTCAGAGGGCTGTGCTTACTAGGCTGACAGAGGTGCCATTTCAACCCATACTTCCATCATAACAGATGTAGACCACATGCTAGGCTCTTACATCATCTATACAGAGTGTTACATACTGCACTGGCTAAAGCAAGTCACATTGCTGTGCCTAACTTTCTTATTATTTTTTAAGAGATTTTATTTATTTCTGCTCCCCTTTTGTTGTTTACGCTCCCTGTCTGCTCTCTGTGTCTGCTTGTTGTGTGCTCTCTGTGTCTGCTTGTCTTCTTTTTTAGGAGGCACTGGAAACCAAACCTGGGAACCCCATGTGGGAGGGAGACACACAATTGCCCAAGCCACCTCCACTGCCCGTTTACTGTGTCTATCCATTGTGCCTTCTCACTGTGTCTCCTTCTTGCATCATCTTGTGTGTCAGCTTGCCATCTTGCCGTCCTCCCTAGGAGGCACTGGGAACTGAACCCAGGACCTCCTGTGTGGTAAGCCAGCACCCAACTGCTTGAGCCACATCTGCTTCCTGAGCCTAACTTTATAGGAAGCAGGGAAGTGTGATGTTACTGTGTGCATGAGAGAATAATAGAAATATTTGCTAGATAGTACTAATTACTACATCTCTTGTGGTCAGCAGAATAATGGCTCTCCTGAGATGTTCATGTCATAAACCTGGAATAGATTATGTTACATGGCAAAGGGGAGTAAGGTTGCAGATGGAATTTAGGTGGGTAACAAACTATCCTTAAAATAGGAAGATTATCCTGGATTATCTGGGTAGGCCCAGGATAATCACTGGGGTCATTAAATGTGGAAGAGGGAGGCAGAAAAGGAGAGTCAGAGAAAGAGATGTGATGGCAACAGAGAGATGCAGTGTAGCAGACTTTGAAGATGGAGGAAGGGGCCTTGAGCCATGGAAAGTAGATAGCCTCTAGATGATGGGTAAGGCAAGGAAACTAGTTCTATCCTAGAGCGCCCAGAGAGGAATGCAGTCCCATAGAAACTTTGATTTTATCCCAGTAAACCCATGTCAAACTTCAGATTTACACAACTATAAGATTGTAAATTTGTGTGTTTTATAAGTTTATGGTAATTTTGTTACAGCTGCAATAGAAAACTAATACATCACTCTTTTTAAAAAATCACAGTTATTACTTGTTTTTCTCTAACCATAAAAGTAAGACACCCAAACTCGGAACACATAAAAGTAGAAAATAAAATATAGAAATTATCCACAAATATTCCAAGATTTGGTGTATGCCCTTTTAATACTTTTCTGCATACACTTACATACATATGTATGTATGCATATGTTATAGAATTATTTCATGCTACATAGTTTTGAAGCCTCATTTAGCAATGGATCATGAACATTTTCCTATGTCTAAAATGTTCTAATACTGAGCTGTCCAATAGGGTCACATGTGGCTATTGACCATTTGAAATGTGGCTAGTGTGACTTGAAGTATAAGTGAAAAATACCCAATTGTGAAGACTTAGTATGAACATAGAATGTAAAATGTCTAGTAATTTTTATATTCATTACATGTTGAAATAATATTTTGGTGACATAAGGTAAAATATAATATTGAAATTCAATAAAGTTGTTTCTTTTTGCTTTTTTAATGTGGCTACTAGAAATTGTAAAAGTATTCATAAGGCTAGCATTATGTTTCTATTGGATGGCACTGTTCTAACATAACATTTTATTTTATTAATATTATTTTTTAAAGATTTCTTTTTTATTTATTTCTCTCCCCTTCCCCCCCCCCACAGTTGTCGGCTCTCTGTGTCCATTTGCTGCGTGTTCTTCCGTGACCGCTTCTATCCTTATCAGCAGCATCAGGAATCTGTGTTTCTTTTTGTTGCATCATCTTGCTGTGTCAGCTCTCCGTGTGTGAGGCGCCATTCCTGGGCAGGCTGCACTTTCTTTCATGCTGGGCGGCTCTCCTTACGGGGCGCACTCCTTGCACATGGGGCTCCCCAATGCGGGCAACACCCCTGTGTGGCAGGGGACTCCTTGTGTGCATCAGCACTGTGCTTGAGCCAGCTCCATATGGGTCAAGGAGGCCTGGGGTTTGAACCGCAGACCTTCCATGTGGTAGACGGACGCCCTAACCACTGGGCCAAGTCCACTTCCCTAACATAACATTTTAAATGCAAATACTTGTTCATAGTACAACTGATTTAAGAACTTATTTGGAACACTGACCATGTTTCTTTTCCTAGCATGAGGTGTGCAACCACGTTTAAGAGAAGAGCTGGGCTTCCTGTGAACCATCCCTGTTGTTTGGCATGAGCTGCAAGGAACTCATTTGGATGTGAGACAGGGTTAAGCCTAGATCATTCAGCAGTTCCCTCCCTAAGCCCCACTGGGTCCTTCTGAGCATCCCCTCACTCTGTGCCAGACACATCAGTTAGAGCTAAGGCTCTCTCCGGGAGAGGCTGCCTTACCTGGAGCACACAGAGCCAGCCAGCTAGCCTGCAGCCCACCTGAAATTATGGGAACCTTAATTGTTCTCTCAGAGCAGCTGATCATTTTCAAATGTTAACTCATAGCATTTGCTTAATCAATAAAAAGGTCACTAAGGAGAAATCAAAGCATTATTTTACCAGTCACTAAAATTTCCTTAGATCCTTATCTACATTTTGCAAATAGTTGAGTTAAAAACAAAACAAACAAACAAACAAAAACCCAGATCCAGCTTTGTGATAGTCCATATCCTCATTGGGTCCTCAGAATCCAATTCTCAGTTTAAGAATATATCTCCTGTGGAGCTGGCCCCTTATGAGTCATATTGGTTTTCCTATTGAACCTAGCAGGTGATTTCTTAGTGATTGACAAGTAGGTATGCTAAGTAGGAAGTCCAGCTGCTTTATCTGGCTCCATCTCTGAAATCCTAGATTTTGCTGATAACTTAACAGTATACAGAAAAAAAAAATTCCCCTCTTATCTTATACCTCTATAATCTAATTCTGACTCTGCAATCTTTTACTATTTGTTAGATTTGAAAGTCAAAATAAGTCATATGTAAAAGAGCAGCAGATCTTCCACTTATGCTTGTCAAATATAGTAACTGCTGCTATCTTACTTTATATAGAGATTAGTTTTGTTTTTTGTTTCTCAGACCCTCACATTTTCTTAATCCACAAAGTTATTCATGGCCTTTCCCACTGACACTATTGGATTAATAAGTCTTATAGTTGAAAGGGTTGAAACAGTTTCCACTTTTAGAGGTTATTATGCCTAATTTATTTCAGGCCAGTTTTATTTCTTTTAGTTCCTGGGGTTGTAATTTTCCTTGTGAGGGATCATACACACTTCCTGCCCTGTGAGGGAGCAGAGCACAGGTGATAGGACCCAGGTCTTCTCAGAAACACCTTGAGAGCAGGATGGTAATGAAAAAGCCAGGACAGGAGATCTGCCTAAGCCCATTCCACGAAAGTGGAAACTTTTCAACAAATTTTAACTTAGCATGTTGATTTGTTGGTTGTCAAGGCAATGACGAAAACACATAGAAGAAACAAGACTATTGCTTTGCTTTTCTTCTAATCAAGGAGCCTTGTTTACCCAATGGAATAGACCTATGGTTGAGGATCACTTTTAAAGGGGCCTGATTTCTAACCATTGTGAATACTTAATTGAACTTTAACCCCTAGTAACTTCCACCTTGGCCTTCCTAGTTTATCCTTTGGGGCCATGCAGAACAAGTCCAACCTCTCCTCTGGGTTGCAGTCAAACTGCCTTGCATCCAATATACAACAGTACCCCCTTCACACACTCTCTTTCCTGCTACTCTACTCCATTTTTTTCTATTGCCCTTATCACCATCTGAAATATTTTTATTTTCTTTTTCCCTAGTGCTACTAGACATAAGCTGCATATGTCACTTGTACACCAGAATAGTGCCTGGCATGTTGTAGGCACACAATATCTCTGGCTTCAAATTCTCCCATATCAGTCAGCCCCCAACTCTCCCCTTACTACATCCCCTAAAGAAATAAAAAAGATAGCTTTTTGGTTTTTTTCCAGTTAATTCCCAACAAGTTCTATAATTGCATTTCATTGGCCTGACCAGGGTCCTGTGCCCACCATGTCCAAGGGGATGGGATACACTGTTTGAACACTCCCAGATCATATACCTGACTGGAATGCAGTTTAACCCATGTATAACCACATGGCTGGAAGTGGGAAAGGGTTGGTTCCTGGAAGGACAAACAGATACTGCCAATAGAAGAAGGAATGGATGCAGTATATGCAAAATGGACAAAGACTGCATATTCAGTACGTTTGTTTGTCAATATGCACTATACATGTGTTTAATTTCCTGACTGTCAAAAGCAAATACCATGCAATGGGCTGGCTTAAACAATGGGAATTTACTGGCTCATGGTTTTGAGCCTAGGAGAAGTCCAAAATCAAGTTGTCACCAAGGCAATGCTTTCTCCCTTAAAACTGTGGTATTCTAGGGCTAGTGCTGGCAGTCCTTGGTCCTTTTTTTCCCCTTTTCTCTCCCCTTCCCTCCCCCTGCCCCCAGTTGTCTGCTCTCTGTGTCAATTCACTGTGTGTTCTGTGTCTGCTTGGATTCTTGTCAGCAGCACTGGGAATCTGTCTCTTTTTGTTGCGTCATCTTGCTGCGCCAGCTCTCTGTGTGTGTGGCTCCACACTTAGACATGCTGCGCTTTTTTCACATGGGGCAGCTCTCCTTACGGGCACACTCCTTGTGTGCAGCACTCCCCTATGCGGGGGACACCCCCAAGTGGCAGGGCACTCCTTGCACACATCAGCGCCGAGCATGGGCCATTACTACATAGGTCAGGAGGCCCAGGGTTTGAACCCTGGACCTTGCATGTGGTAGGCAAACACTCTATCAATTGAGCCAAATCGGCTTCCCAGTCCTTGGTCCTTGGTCCTTGGCTTTTCTCTTACAGGGCAAACACAAGGCAACCTCTTCTGGCTTCTTGTTCCATTGACTTCCAGTCTCTGGCTGCTTCCTTTGTTTTTTTCTCTCACTGTGACCTTCCTTGTAAGGCCTTCAGTAATAGGATTAAGATTTGTCCTGATTCAACTGGGCCACACCTTAACTGAAGCAACCTCATAAAAAGGTCTTATTTACAAGAGTTCACACCCACAGGAATGGATTATGTTTAAGAACATGTTTTTCTGGGACACATAACTCCAAAGCACAACATGCATTATAGCATTTAATTTGTACCACAACCCAAAAAAGTGGGTACCATTATTAGCTATTTTAGAGAGAAGAAAGCAGGCTTAGAAAGGTTAAGCAATTTAGTAGTTTGCCAGCTTGAAGGTGGTAGAGCTGGAACTCAAATCCAGGTTTATTGGGAGCTCAAATAGAACCTGCACAAGTCATCTAGAGTCTCTACTCAAGTCTACCATTCAGGTTCTAATTGTGTGTCATCTTCAGCATTCACTGTGGATTACTGTGATTGGTTCTGTGCTTCCCCATCCATCCAATGTTCCAACAACCACTCAACCTTCTATATAGGCCAGGATTTGTTCACTGAGTTTGTCTGCTTTGCCCACTTCTCCCAGTGTTGCCTCTCAGATATCTCTACTTCTCCTTAGTCTGAGGCTCAGCTTTGCTTTCATTTTTTCCATTCCTTCCATGAAGTTTTTCCTGCTGGTTTCAGCACTCAGTAATCCCTGTGAATTCTGAAAGTTATTGTTCATTTTCTGGGCGAATGGTGGGGTGGTAATGGAGAAGTGGGAACAAATTACCTCTTGCACAAATCTCATGTACAGATTTTTAGCAGACCAGCCCCTTTATGAGAAGGCTGAAAAAAATATTGCTGAGATCCAGACCTACTTTGGAGGGCCCTAATTCTGACTCTCAAAAAATTAGCTCCTTTCTGTGTGGCTGAAAGGGTTCACTCTGCCAAGCATCTTTTAGCAAGTTGAGGATAAAGACTCCCCAACAAGAGTGCCCTACAAGAAGGCCCTCACTGGATTTGTCTTGCTGTATGGCAGAACATGGCACATAGTAGGTGCTCAATCAATATATGCTGCACCAGTATCATGCATCTTTTGTGTCCCCCTCACAACTTTCGCAGTGCTTGATGAGTTGACTTAATGCTGAGCAAATCTAGTTTTTAAAAAAATCTCCACCAAGCTGGGTACCCCTAAGGCCCAAGAGTACTCTTCACCACTTTCCACGAACTTTTGGTGGCCTTCCCTCAAAACACTTACCCTTTATTCAAAACCCCACACAAATACTCCCCTGCCAAGACTTGAGCAGCTCTGCCAGGCTGGTAGTTGCTTCTGTAATAGCTGGGTCTTGTCTCTGTGGTAGCATCCACCACTGTTATTAACCTGTTTATGTCTGTCTCATCCACTGGGCTCTGAGTTCCTAATAGTCTGCAGCTGAATCTTATTCTCCCTTTACCTAAGTCAAGCAGTTATTCGCAAAAGGATAGTTATAATGAAAAGATCGGTTTCTTCTCATGGTTTGGGAAATCCTTGGAGCCAGGGTCATTTGTATTGTAATTGCAGGGTCCATTAATATTTTTTCCATATATTAAATATCTTTGAATTCCCTAGTAAGTTCATAAAAATTCTGTGCACAAATAAGATTAGTATCTAATTTACTAAGGAAACTGAGTGAGGAGGGCAAGCCGCTTGTCTAACATCACTCAGGGAAGAACCCAACTACAGGCAGAACTTGAGCTGCGAACAGCGGGGGAGCGCATCAGAAGTCTTTTGAACTGTGTCAGCCACCGTTACCGGGTCCTCGCATCTCTTTCTACGCCTGCGCGTTGCTAATGTGCCGTCCATTTTTCTGTCTGTAAGGAAGGACGTTGGTGTTAAGGTGAGTCCGGGTAGGTTTTGCATCATCATTGCGGTTCCCGCACTGCCGCCTCCTGCCGCCCGTCCTCTCCTTGTCTTGGAATTAAGTTGTGACTTCGCATTTTTGTATTGGAGTGCTTGGAACCTGTCGCCTGTGCTGAACCCCGCGTGCCTCCACGACGGGCCTCAGGAGGGCAGCCGGGTTCGGAGTCGCCGAGCTGGGTCTTGGCTCCGAGTTCCCGAGTTATTGTGACCTTGGTTAGGTCACTTGACTTGTCCGATCCCAGTGTTTTCACCTGTAGAAAGGGGGGGGGAGTGGTTTTCCCTTCAGCGGGTCTTAAGGCTGAAGGAACAGTGTAGGTAAAGCATTCAGAAACGTTTCGGCGTTGGGCGTTCGCTGTTTGGTTTTTGTGTTTTCTTTGGTTTGTTTTGTGTGTGTGTGTGTGTCATTAGAGTTAGGAAGCTGTGGGAGGATATGTCTCGAGGGGTTGACGTCTCGTAGCTTCCTCTACGCGCCCACGACCTTCCCACCCAAGGTCTGCAAGGAGCGACCCTCGGGTCCTCGGTTGAAGCCTCGGGCCTGGCGGTTACGGGCATGGGCTCTCGAGGCACTGTGCCTCCGTTCCCGCCATTGTTTTAGTGGTTTGCTGTGTGACCTTGTAGAAGTTACATAACCTTTGTGTGCCCCAGTTTCCCCATTAATAAAATGGGGCTACCTCACAGGATTGTCTTGTTAAATGAGTTGATAGGTTTTTAGAAGAGTGAATGCTGTAAATGAATTTACACTTAAAATTACCCATCTAGAGCCACCGTTTGTCTTTCCTGTAGTTCGTGGAATTTTTTGTTTGTAGTTTTTGCTTCTTTGCTTATTAGTGCTGTACCGGTGTTGTTACCTCGGATACAGAGTAATCCTTCAGCTTATGAGAGAAAAAAGATGAAGCAAGCTAAGCTTGGGCTTTGTGGGAGGAGCCAGCCCACTGTTGAGCTTGTTCTTAAATATCTTAGCATATTTCCTTAGGTAATTTACTTTCCTGTTTTGATGGGTTTTTAAAATTGTTATTATTTTACTTATCAAGGAGCATAACTACCATGCCTTCCAGTGCTTTGGCGAAACCTCAGATGCGAGGCCTTTTGGCCAAGCGACTGCGAATTCATATTGTTGGAGCATTTGTGGTGTCGCTGGGGTTTGCAGCTCTCTACAAGGTGTGTATGTTTATTACTTTGTTCTTAAAGTCATAAAATATGTGCATTTTTAGTTTTAAACTGTGGTTTTTTTTTTAACCAGTAGTTGGGAATCTTTTGAAGACTCTTCTCTCTTAAATGTACTCCCTTTCTTTTTCCCTCCCTCCCTTCAACTTACTGTGGCAGAAAAGCACGTCATATCCCTAGATAGGTTTTCCTCCCCCTTTTAATGAAGCTAAGTAAGCAGAGGAATGGTTTCTCAGGCACTTTATACCAGGCCATTTTATAGCACTGGACACAATGTATTTTAACCAATACTTGCTTTAGGTTCTGGCCCTTCTATTAAATTAAGAGCTGGGGCCATACTGGATGCATGAGCAGTCTTTTGTGCTAGGAAATCAAAAAATGCTTGGTAAATTAGTCATAGCGTTTGTGTTTAGTTTCCTGTTTATGTTTGATTGGAAGGAAAGTTCCCAAAACATTGAAGAACCCAGATTCTTATTAGAAAATAAGGCAGGAAGCAACTTTGGAGATCTTAATAGATGCTCATTTCTTTCATTTCCCATACCTACTTAGTGTTGAATGCTTTTGAAGACCTGACTTTTTATTTCTTCCTGATTTTGATCAATTTTCAGTTTCAGTCAACTTCTGTGTTATATGATATATTCTGCAGTAAATAATTTTTTGTCATTTTAATGGGCTGTAAGCTTCAATTCATGAATATGGGGTAGATCTTAAGAGGCGAGTGAATAGAATTTATTCTGATTGTGAAATTTTCTCCTACATTTACTAATTACTATCAAATAAATTAGGCTTGTCTTAAATCCTTAGGTTGGCTTGTCTGTATAAGGCCTGAGTGTAGGTTTTTATGCCTTTCAAGTTACTCATGATCTTGTGAACCTAAACTGGTAATTTATATGCTTTTTAAGCTTTTTCTGACTTAAAAAAAAAATCTCCCATTTAATATGAAATAGACAACATGATAATTTATGTGGGAGTTATAAAATCACTTTGCTTTAATTTCTTTGGTGTCACTTACCCTGTTTTATTTCTTGCTGCCTTAGTGTTCTATATTTTTTAAAATGAAAAATAATTTTCTTATTCTAACAAAACGCTCCCAGTTGCTTTGTGTAGCAGTGGACCCTCACAAACTTCATTCAATTCATAGAGTGGCACTGGAGCAACTGCTTCTTGTTTGTTTGCTACTGGGAGAAGGTGATGAGTCAAGTAGGAAATGAAGTGGTAAAACTATGGCCAGGTAAAGGGCTCTTACTGTGTTATTCCATCAAGTAGCACAGTTCTGTGTATTTCTGTAGCACTTTCCTTGACGTGGTTTGGCACTGGTGTTTGTTTATATGCAGGATAGAATTTGAATTTAGTTTATAAACCACATATTGAAATCCACTAGACAGTGTTTTGTGGAGAATCAAAACTTACATGACAATCTTGTGTTTGAGTCCTGGCTGAACCACTTGCCAACTAGTGCTTTTTCCTAGACCTTGATCAAGTCAATTAAACTTTGAATCCGTTTCTTCGTTTGTAAAATGGGTCAGTGCCTACACTTAAGGCTTAGATGATGTTCAAGAGTAAATCATCCAGAGCTGTTCTTGCCAGATAGAAAGTTTCCGGTGCCTTGCAGGGGCAAATGGTTACTCTGTCAATCTCAATCTCCTTTGAGATTCATGTTAAACCGGAATATTTTAGCAAGTCTCAGCTGTGGTTTTTTGTTTTTTTGTTTTTTTGTTTTTTTGTTTTTTTGTTTTGCTGGCGGGAAGGCCATTTACCAACACCTTTTAACTTTTTGGGTGTTTTCTCTGGCCAATCTGTCCAGGCCTGCCGCCCTCCCACCCCTAGTGAAATAAAGAATCTGTCCCTGGGTGAGGAGGGCCCTTCTTACTGCCTAGTTTCCCTGGGGTTGCTTTTTGTTCTTTCTTTGCATCCTGTGTCATCTCCACTACTTGTCTTAGGAAAAAATAGTGTTCAAATTAAAGGTGAATGCAAATATATTATGATATTACCTTGTCTTAAGATATTGGATTTCTAATAATCAAATAAATCCTAATGGAATGTGTTACTTTTTAGTTTGGTGTGGCTGAACCAAGAAAAAAGGCATATGCAGATTTCTACAGAAATTATGATTCCATGAAAGATTTCGAGGAGATGAGGAAGGCTGGTATCTTTCAGAGTGCAAAGTGATTTTGGAACATAAAGGTAATATGGTTATTTTGAGCTACTTTCATATTTTCAAAATAACTTTTTTTTTTAAGATTTATTTTTTAGTTATTCTCTCTCCTCCCCCCCACCCAGTTGTCTGCTCTTTGTGTCCATTCTCTGTGTGTTCTTCTGTGACCGCTTCTATCCTTATCAGTGGCACTAGGAATCTGTGTTTCTTTTTGTTGTGTCAGCTCTCCGTGTGCGCGGTGCCATTCCTCGGCGGGCTGCGCTTTCTTTCGCGCTGAGTGGTTCTCCTTATGGGGCGCACTCCTTGGCGTGTGGGACTCCCCTACATGGGGAACACCCCTGCGTGGCACAGCACTTCTCGTGCGCATCAGCCTGCATCAGCACTGCACATGGGCCAGCTCTGCACCAGTCAAGGAGGCCCTGGGTTTGAACCGCGAACCTCCCCCTGGTAGGCGAATGCTCTTATGCACTGGGCCAAGTCCGCTTCCCCAAAATAACTTCTTTTTTTTTTTTTTCCAAAAAATATTTATTTATTTCTCTCCCCTTTCCCCCCCCACCCCGGTTGTCTGTTCTGTGTCTCTTTGCTGCATCTTCTTTGTCCGTTTCTGTTGTTATCAGCGGTCAGCGGCACGGGAATCTGTGTTTCTTTTTGTTGCGTCGTCTTGTTGTGTCAGCTCTCCGTGTGGATGACACCATTCCTGGGCAGGCTGCACTTTCTTTCGTGCTGGGCGGCTCTCCTTATGGGGTGCACTCCTTGCGTGTGGGGCTCCCCTACACGGGGGACGCCCCTGCGTGGCACAGCACTCCTTGCACACATCAGCACTGCACATGGGCCAGCTCCACACGGGTCAAGGAGGACCAGGGTTTGAACCGCGGACCTCCCATGTGGTAGGCGGATGCCCTAACCACTGGGCCAAGTCTGCCGCCCAAAATAACTTCTTAAGTTCTGTTTTTATTTTTCATTTTTAGCAGGGATAGTAAGTCTAATTTTGGACAAGTCAATTTATGGCAAACCATTATAAAGGCTATAAAGAGATATTATATAGTCACAAACATTTTCAGCCATGAAGTTATATTATTGTTAGGTTGGCATTAGGAAAATTATACCTTTAGAAGTGACTTTTTAAAAAAAAGTTTTTGACACCTTTTTAGGTTGCTAGGTAGTTCTTATTTATTCTTTTTTTCATTTAAAAAAATTATAGAGGTATATCACTCACAAAAATACCTAAACAATAAATATATAGTAATAGTTGTAAACTTATGATGCAAACATACATAGCATCATACAGGACTCTCATAACTCACCCTACCACCAATACCTTGCATTGTTGTTAAACATTTTCAACTAATTATTAAAGTACAGTGCCAAAATATTATAAATAAAGTATTTTTCCCCCAACCCATCCTATTATTATTATCATCTTTATATTATTTTCATATATGAACATACATAAACAGTAAGTGTATAGTAAAAGTTGTAGACTTACAAAGCTAACATGTATAATGTTATAAAGGGAACCCATACATCAACCCTCCACCAACACCTTGCATTGTCATGAGACATTTGTTACAGATTATGGAAGAATATTGTCAGAACCTTACTGCTAATCATAGTCCTTATCTTACATTTGGTGTATTTTTCCCCCAACTCACCCTACTATTATTTTTTTAAATATATTTTTTGTAGCAGAAGTTGTTAACTTATAAAATAATCATGCACATATGCAGCATTCCCAAACAACATCAATCTATCAACACACCACACTGTGATGGAACATTTGTTATGGATAATATCATCTGATTGTTACCATGTCCATAGTGTACTTATTTTTTTTTAACACTTTTTTTTTTATTAAAGTTGATAGATCACAAAGAATGTTACATTAAAAAACATAAGAGGTTCCCATATACCCACTCCCCATCCCCCCATCCCTATCATTTTGGTAAATTGTATTTTTTTGAAGATATACATCTCAAAAAATGTTACATTAAAAAACATAAGAGGTTCCTGTATACCCCTCAACTCCCCACCCCACTTCTCCCGTACCAGCAACCTCCCCCATCATTGTGGCATACTTCACACACTCGGTGAACATATTTTGGAGTGCTGCAACACATGGATAATAGTTTACCCTATAGTTCACACTCTGATAGTGTACATTTGGCACACATTCTCCATACTGCCCCACTATCAACACAGTACATCTTTGGCATAGATGCAAGCATGTTACATTATTATTGCTAACACAGTCTATAGGTCACTCCAGTTTTATTTTTCCCATGCTTCTCCACATTCCCACTACCCGGCAGTAGTGATGTACATCTGCTCTAGCTCACAAAGGACACTCTTGCATCTGTACCATCAACCACAGTTCTTATCCACCTCTTGGTTTACTGTGTTATTCAGTTTCTAGATTATTCTCTAGCATTCTGTCAATTGACATTTACATCCCTAGACTACCATTTTCAGCCACATCCCCATTTATAAACTAGCTGTTGCTCACTATTTGTTACCATCCACTCTATACATTTCCACACTTTTACATTAAAGCAATTTAAAACTTCTACATACATTAAACGTCAGTAGTCATCTCAGTTCTCCTCTTATCTCCTTTAAGAATCCACCACCTATCATCAGGTCTTGAAGATATTTTCCTACAATTTTTTCTACAAGCTTTGTGGTTCTTTTATATTTAGGTTTTTGATGCATTTTCTTTTGGCTATGGATATCCAGTTTTTTCAGCACCTTGTATTGAATGGACTGTTTTGCCTGAGCTGTGTGGGTTTGACAAGGCTAGTCAAAAATCACTTGTGAGGGTCTGTTTCTGAACCATCAGTTTGGTTCTATTGGTCTGTTTGGGTGTCTTTATCCAAGTACCATGCTGCTTTCACAATTATAGCTAGGTAATATAATTTTAAGTCTGGGGTTGAGAGTTCACTTTTCCTTTTTAACATGTTTCTGCCTATTGAGGATTCCTTACCCTTTCAAATTTTGATAATCGTGATTTCAATTAAAAAAAATTGCTGGTGGAATTTTTATCGGAATTGCATTGAACCTGTATATCAACTTGAGTAGAATTGACATCTTAATGATATTTAGTCTTCCAATCCATGAGCATGGAATGTTCTTCCAGTTATTTAGTACTTTTTCAATTTCTTTTAATATTGAGTTGCAGTTTTCTGAATACAAGTGCTTTACACCATTGGTTAATTTTATTCCTATTTGAGTTTCATCTGTCATATTTTATTTTCCCCACTCTTTTGACACTTTTGGTTACTTTTATTGATCTAATCTTCATTTCTAAACTCTCTTCCAGGCCTTTCTCTCCTGTCTTTTCATGCTCTAGCACACACTTTAGCATTTCCTAAAAATCTGCTCTCTTAGTTAGAAATTCTCTCAGTTTCAGCTTATCAGTATTCATTTTCATTTCTTAAAGACAGTCTTGCTGGATGTAAGATTCCTGGTGGGAAATTTTTCTCTTGTAGTATCTTAAATATATCAGACCACTGTCTTCTTGCCACCATGGTTTCTGGTGAAATCAGCACTTAATCTTATTGGTATCCTTTATATGCTATGCATTGCTTTTTTCTTGCTGCTCTCAGGATTCTCTCTCTGTCTTTGGCATTTGACATTCTGATTAGTATGTGTCTCAGAGTTGGTCTGTTCAGAGTTTTTCAGATGGGAGTACATTGTGCTTCTTGGACATAGATAGATATCTATGTCCTTCAATAGGGTTGTGAAATTTTCTACCATTATTTCTTCAAATAATCCTTCTGCCCCTTTTCCCTTCTCTTCTCCTTCTGGGACACCCAAGACACATAGTTTGCCTGCCTTTTACTGTCATGTAGTTCCTTGAGACCTTGTTCAATTTTTTCTGTTTTTTTCTTAAATCTATTCTTTTGTATGTTCACTCACCAGTCCTTTCTTCTGCCTCTCAAATCTGCTATTATATGATTCCAATTTTAAAATTTCATTTATTACACCTTTCATTCCATAAGATCATCTGTTTTTCTATGTAGCTTTCAAATTCTTCTTTGTGCTCATCCCATGTCTTAATATCCTTAATCTCTTTAGCCATCTCATTGAATTTATTAAGGAGATTTGTTTGAACATCTATGATTAGTTGTCTCAACTCTTTATATCATCTGGAGGCTTATCTTGTTCCTTTAACTGGGCCATAACTTCCTTTTCTTGGTGTGGATTGTAATTTTTCATTGGTGTCTTGGCATCTGGCTTACTAGAGTATTTATTCTGGGTACAGTTTTTCTCTTTAGTTTAGGGCTTTCTATCCTTTCTCCCTTGCTGGTTTTGCAGTAGGAGCCAAGGATGTAGTTGGTGCTATAGCTGTGGAGGCTCAAGCTGCCCTTATTGTCCCTGGGACCAATGAGGCTTCTTCCAGCTTTCTCCTTTGCCAGGTTAGGACAGAGTCACAGCCTTGTGGAATAATCCAAATCTTGTAGGCCTAGACTGTAGTTGCCCAGAAAGACTGATGAGGATTTGCACCCCTTTCTCCCCTGCCAAGGGCAGGGATGGAGCTGCAAGTGTGGGCAGCAGTCTGTGCAGTGTGGGTCCAAGATGACCACAGTTGCCCCAGTAGACTTTGGATTATTCAGTCTGCAGCCCATGGTACCTGTGGTTACCTGGATAGGCTAGTACAGGGCCCACCAACCTCCTCCCTCTCAGAGGTGAGGCTAAAGCCTAGGCTAGGGTTGCAGGCCAATCTCGGTGAAAGAAACCTGTTTCTACAGTCACTGTTATTTTCAGTCAGCCCAGTTTCCCCTCAGGCTGGGTGCGGAGTCAAAATGGCAGCTCCCCGTCCTCTTTCTGACTTGGACAGATTCACATCCTAGCTGTTCCTAGAGTTTTTCCTTGGCCAGCCGAGTGTACTGATCAGTAGACAAAATCCGTGGCCAACCGTCTCCTCCTCCCTTGTTTTTGGAAAATGGGGCTTCCAATTCCAACTACAGAATAGCTCCTGGGGCAGGTTGCGCTGCCAAAGTAGGACAACCACTGGCCTCCATGGCTTGGCCGGTAATTTGCTGTAAAGGCTGGCACAGGTCGTCCTAGCTTCCTCCCTCAAGAAGTAGGGCTGAGACTTAGGCTAAACCTGCAGTTTGATCTGTATGGAAGAAGCCGGTCCCCACCAGCACTGTGATTTTCAGTCCGCCCCGCTTCCCCTCGTGCCAGGCAGGGAAGTAAGGTGGCAACCACTGGCGTCTTTCTGGCTTGAACAGGCTCAAACTTTAGCTGTTCTCAGGATTATACTTTAGCCCACTGAATTTACTCCTCAGTAGCTGAAGTCAGTGCCCAGCCATCTCTTCTCCCCTATTTTTGGGAAGTGGAGCTTTCAATTCCAGCCGCGGAACAGCTCCCGAAGTGGCTTGTGCCTCCAGTGGAGGATGGGTACTGGCCTCCGTGGCATGGAGTGCTCTACTTATGAATCTACTATGCAGATAGGCAGTCTCCTCCTTCCATTCCTTCTAGGATGTGACAGGATGCCCTTTGGTCTCCTGAGCACCCAAACAGGATTTCCTCAGCCAGCTCCATATAGCTCTGGGTGTTTACTAAGCTTACTCTAGGAGCTCCTTCCTCCGCTGCCATCTTGCTGGTTGTTTTGTAGTTGTCCTTAAGTGAATTTTTGGCTTCCTGTAGATTCATGTTTGGCCTTGTCATATTCATGAGGTCCCTATACCTCATGGACAATATGAAATAAATGTTTATAAAGGATTGACTGGGATGCTGATCAAGGTAATCCACTAAATTATTGCTTTAAAAGCATGATTCATGTACCTTATTAGACATCATAATCTGGAATCTTGTCATACATGGATTTAACATTCATGTTAAACAGAAAAGCAAGAGACCAGTTAAAATAGTTCTGAAAACCACAATGAAATACCATTTCACACTTACTAAAGTGGCTATTTTTTTTTTTAATGGGAAATTAAAAGTGTTTGAGAAGATGTGGAGAAATAGGAACACTCATTCATTGCTGCTTGGAATGTAAAATGGTGCAGCTGCTGTGGAAGACAGTTTGGTGATTCCTCAGAAAGTTAAGTATAGAATTACCATATGACCTGGCAATCCCACTTCTAGGTTTATGCACAAAAGAAATGAAAGCAGGGATTCAAGCAGATATTGCCATGATCATGTTTAGAGCAGTATTATTCACAAATACCAAAAAATTGAAGCAACCCAAGTGTCCCTCAGTTGATGAATGGATAAACAAAATGTGTTATACATACCCACTGGAATATTCTGCAGTAAAAAGGAATGAAGTTCTGATACATGAGACAACATGGATGAACCTTGAAGACATCATGTTGTATGAAATAAGACAGATATAACAGGATAAATAGTGTATGTTCTCACTGAAATTATTAGAATAAGCAAGCTCACAGACCTTATATAACAAATAGTTACTTTCTGGAGTAATTGCTGATCATGAGAATTTCTAAGGAAGTGCTTCACAAACATCTGATTTTTAGGTTGATTGTGGCAATAGGAATTCTTAACTAGAAGAAAAAACACATGACCTGGTATTTATCATTTCATTTTTCTAATATTAAAGGAGCTTTGTATCCTCATCAAATGACCTAGAAACCAAAGGCTAGCCTATGAACATAGAACATCCCGGGAAGTAGCTGAGCTGTCAGTTAAACTTGTGGTTTTGGCCAGAAATGAATGTGATTTTGATGATATCCAATCTGTTCCACTGGACTACTTGCTACAAAATCTGCAGACTTTGACCTTTGATATTCATATATTTCACCAAATAAACTAGCTCCATTTTATGTTAGACAAAATTCTTAATTCAGTTTCACCTTTTGTTCACTTAAGAAAGAATCAAGATTCTCTTTGATCTTAGAACTTTAATTAAGCATTAATAATAGACATGGCATATTAACAGTACCATGTAATGTCTTTTGTGTATACCATATCCCAAATACTTTGCAGAATTAACTAATGAAATTACAGAATTAAATGAAAATAATATTGAATAGAGCAGATATAAGATTTTGGATTTCACCCATAGCAAGCAGCAAAACTAATACTAGTTGCACATATATGAGAAAGATACACCAGTTGGGAAGAAATTAGAAACAAAAGAATTGTACTGTAAAAGAATGGAAATTTTTGAAATGGAGTGGTTTTTTTGAAGATTATGTGCTACCCCCAGACTGAGAATTCTGATGATCCCAAATCATCTGCAGGTAACAAATAGATCATTGGTTTCCTAATCCCCTAGCAGATAGAAGTTTTCTTTATCTTTGATCTTGGTGGTAAGCTAGCCTCAGTCAGCCATCAGTAGTTGAAGGGTCATATGGCTTTTTTTTCCTTAATTTTATTGAAAAATATTCATAAACCTTACAGTTCATCTAAAGTGTACAATCAGTGGCATTTGGTATAATCACAAAATTTTGCGTTCATCATTTCAGTCAATATTAGAGCATTTTCATTACTCCAGAAAAAAAAAAGAAAAAACAAACAAACAAAACCCCTCTTCCTTAGTGTCATGTCTCAATCCTTCCATTGTGTATTGTTCAGGGTTCTCCAGGGAACAGAATCAACAGCAGATATCTGTAAATAGTATGAGATTTTATAAGATTCTCTCACATGATTGTGGGATGCACAAGTCCAGGTTCCACAGCCAGACTGCAAACCAGGGGCTCTGATGAAAGTCCAGTGACGGTCCTTAATGAGTTTCTGCGAGAGGTTAGCTGTCCAAACATAAGCTGAGAAATTCTCTGAATACTGAAATCACTGCCCCTTTTAAGGCATTCAACTGATTGGATAAAACATTTTCATTGCTGATGGTAATCTCCCTGGTTGATAGTAGATGTAATCAACCATCTATGCAGTAAACTCGCCAATGACTAAAGCTCGTAAATGTTCATGTATTACAGTTAGCCCAGTGCTTGACCAAACAACTGGACACAGTTACCTGGCCGAGTTGACACATTAGCCTAACCATCACACACCCTTGGTGTACATAACTGCTAATCTATTTCTGGCTCTGTAATTTATTTGTATTTATATTTTGCATAGATGGATCATACAATACGTAGCACTTTTTGTCTGTTTTCTTTCACTTAGCATACTTGAAGATTATTACATATTACTATACACTACTTCCATACTTCATTTTTGTTGTATTTTTGCCTAAATATCACCCTGGTATTAACCTCTTGTAACATTAATGTACATTTATTCTGTTTAGAGAAAAACATTCTTATATATGCACAATTGACCATACTTATTTTTCATAAGAAGATTCACTGTGCTCTGTACTTGTTCCATTTTTTAGCTTTTCTTCTAGTTATATACACATCCTTAGACTTTCCCTTTCAACTACTGTCGTACCCAAATGTTAGTGCTACCAATTATAAACCCTATAATGTGCTATCACCATTTCTATTCATTTACCAACAACCTTTTTACCAATTCTGCACAGATTAAACTTCAGCTTTCCATTCCCTAACCACCTTCTATTCTCTGGTGACTTATAGTCTAGCTATTAACTCCATGAGTTTGATCATTATATTTAATTCATAATAGTGAAATCATTTAATATTTATTCTTTTGTGTCTGGCTTGCTTCACTTAATGTCCTCCAGGTTCATCAATGTTGTCAAATGCTTCATGACTTCCTATCTTCTTACAGCTGATGATATTCCATCATGTGCATGTATATTTGTTGATCCATTTGACAGTTGATGGACAACTGGGTTGTTTCCATCTTTTGGCAACTGTGAATAATTAGGCTGTGAACACCAATGTACAAATTTCTGCTCTTGTACCTGCTCTGAGATTTTCTGGGTATATACATAGTAGTGGTATTGGCAGGTTACATGGCAGATATATAACTCACTTCCTTAGAAACTGCCAACACAGTGGCTGTGCCATTCTAAATTCCCACTAACAGTGAATAAGCGTTCCTATATATATCATGGACACTAGACCCTTGATGGATATGTGATTTCCAAATATTTTCTCCCATTGAGTAGGCTGCCTTTTGACCCTTTTTCACAAAGTCCTTTGAGGTGCGGAGTGTTTAATTTTGAGGGGGTCCCACTTATCTATTTTTTATTTCATTGCTCATGCTTTGGATATAAGGCTTATGAAGCGCCACCTTATTACAGGATCTTGAAGATGTTTCCCTACATTATCTTCTAGGAGTTTTATGGTTTTGGCTTTTACCTTGAAAGACTTTTCATCCATTTTGAGTTGTTTCTTGTATAGTGAGTGATCTTTCATTCTTTTGGATATGGATAGTCAGTTCTTCCAGCACCATTTGTTGACTAGAATGTTCTGTCCCACTAAAGTGGACCTGGTAGGCTTCTCAATAATTATTTGAGCATAGAATATGGTATGGGTCTATTTTTAAACTCTCAATTTGATTCCATTGATCAGTGTGTCTGTCTTTATGCCAATACCATTCTGTTTTGACCAGTGTAGCTTTATAATACATATCAAAGTCAGAAAGTGTGAGTCTTCTGACTTTGCGCTTCATTTTTAGAATGTTTTTGGCTCCTCTGGACCATTTCTCTACCAAATAAATTTGGTAATTGACTTATCTAGTTCTGCAAAGTAGACTGTTGGATTTTAGATTGGTATTGTATTGAATCTAGAAATCAGTTTGGGTAGAATTGACATCTTCATGATGTTTAGTATTTCAGTCCATGAGCACAGAATGTCTTTCTATTTGTTTAGGTCTTTTTTTATTTCTTTTTAGCAGTGTTTTGTGGTTTTCTGAATACAGATCCTTTACATTCTTGGTTAAATTATTTTCCATATATTTTGAGTCTTTTTGTTAGTATTGTAAATAGAATTTTTTTTAAAAGATTTTATTTTTTATTTATTTTTCTCCTCTCCTTCCCTCCCCCAGTTGTCTGTTCTGTGTCCATTCACTGTGTGTTCTTCTGTGACCACTTCTATCCTTATCAGCAGCACCAGGAATCTGTGTTTCTTTTTGTTGAGTCATCTTGCTGTGTCAGTTCTCCATGTGTATGGCGCCATTCTTGGACAGGCTTCACCCTCTTTCGCGTTGGGCAGCTCTTCTTACAAGGCGTACTCCTTGTGCGTGGGGCTCCCCTACATGGAGGACACCCCTGCGTGGTACCTGCACTCCTCATGCGCATCAGCACTGTGCATGGGCCAGCTCCACACGCGTCAAGGAGGCCCATGTGGTAGGTGGACACCCTATCTATTGGACTAAGTGAACTTCCCTGGAATTATTTTTTTTTCTATTTCCTCCTCACCATGCTGATTATTATTGTATAGAGACACTATTGATGTTTGTGTGTTGATCTTGTATACCGCCACGTAACTGAATTCAATAACTCAATAGCTTTGTTGTATATATTTGGGGATTTTCTAAATATAAGAGCATGCCATCTGCGAATAGTGAGAATTTTTACTTCCTCTTTTCTAATTTGGATGTCTTTTATTTGTTTTTCTTGTCTAATTGCTCTACCTGTTAATAGAACTTATACCACAGTTTTGAATAACAGTGTGGTGACAGTGGACATCCTTTGTCTTGTTCTTGATCTTAGAGGGAAAGCTTTCAGCCTCTGCCCATTAAGTATGATGTTGGCTGTGGGATTTTCATATATGCCTTTTATCATGTTGAGGAACTTTCCTTCTGTTCCTACCTTTTGAAGTGTTTTTAGCAAGAAAGAATGCTGGATTTTCCCAAACACCTTTTCTGCATCAATCGAGATGATCATGTGAGTTTTTTTTTTCCCTTCTATTTGTTAATGTAGTAGTATGTTAATTGATTTTCTAACGTGGAACCTTGCATATCAGGAATAAAACCCACGTGATCATGATGTATAATTGTTTTTATATGCTGTTGGATTTGGTGTGCCAAGTATATTGTTGAAAATGTTTGTATCTATATTCTTTAGAGAGATTGGACTGTAATTTTCTTTTCTTATAGTATCTTTATCTGGCCTTGGTATTAGGGTAATATTGGCTTCATAAAATGTATTGAGTAATTTTCCCTCCTTTTCAGTTTTTTGGAAGAGTTTAAACAGGATTGGTCTTATTTCTTTTTAAGTGTTTGATAGAATTCACCTTGAAACCATCTAGTCCTGGAATTTTCTTTGTTGGAAGATTTTTGATGACTGATTCAATCTCTGCTTGTGATTGGTTTGTTGAATTCCTGTATTTCTTGTAGTGTCAGTGTAGGCTGTTTATATGTTTCTAGTAATTTATCCATTTCATCTAGGTTGTGTAATTTGTTGGCATATAGTTTCTTATATCTTCTTATGATCATTATTTCTATGTTGTCATTTGTAATGCCCCTCTCCCTTTAATTCCTGGTTTATTTTCATCTTCTCTTTTTCTTTGTTAGCCTAGCTAAGGGTTTCAATTTCATTGATGTTAAAGAACCATCTTTTGGTTTTGTTGATTTTCTTTTTTTTTCAGTTTCATTTATTTTTGCTCTAATCTTTCTTTCTTTCTTTCTTTTTTTGCTTTAGAATTGTTTTGCTGTTCTTTTTCTAGAGCCTCCAGATGTGCAGTTAGGTCTTTTATTTTAGCTCTTTTATTTTTTTCAGTGTATACATTTAGGGCTATAAATCTCCCTTGCAGCACTGAAATCTCCCTTGCAGCACTGTCTTTGCTTACTGTATCCCACAAGTTTTGATAAGTTGTGTTCTCATTTTCATTTGTCTTGAGATATTTACTAATTTCTCTTGTTTCTTTTGACCCACTGATTGTTTAAAAGCATGTTGTTTAGCCTGCATATATTTGCCAATTGTCCCCTTTCCTGCTATTATTGATATCCATCTTCATTCCATTACGATAGAAAAGGTGCTTTGTATAATTCCACTCTTTTTAAATTTATTGAGAACTGTTTTGTCACCCAACATGCAGTCTATCCTGGAGAGAGATCCAGCAACACTTGAGAAGACTCTATAACCTGCTAACTTGGTGTGCAGTGTTATTTGTCAGGTCCAGCTTGTTTATCATATTGTTCAATTTCTGTCTCCTTGTTATCTTTGTCTAGTTCTATTTATTGATGTGAGTGGCATATTGAAGCCTCTAACTGTTATTGTAGAGATATCTCTTTCTCCTTTCAGTTTTCCCAGAGTTAGCCTCATGTATTTTGGGGTACCCTGGTTTAGTGCATAGATATTTAGGACTATTACACCGTCCATGTGGATTGTCCCTTCTATTAATATATTGGCCTTCTGCATCTCTCATCACTTTTTTTGCATGTAAAGTCTGTTTTGTCTGATACTAGTATAGCTACCCTTTTGCTCTCTTTTGGTTACTCTTTGTGTAATATCTTTTTGCCAATTTTTCACTTTTAGTCTTTTTGCATCCTTAGATCTAAGGTGAGTCTTCTGCATATAGCCATAAATGGCTCGTGTTTTTTTATCCATTGTCAGCCTATGTGTTTTGACGGGGGAGTTTAGTCCTTTAACATTCAGTGCTATTGCTGTAAAGGCATTACATACTTCAACCATTTTATCCTTTGGCTTCCAAATGTCATTTCTCATTTTTGTCCATCTTTTTACCCTTTTGGTTGCTCTTTCTGATAGTCTTTACTTCTGCACTCTCCTCCATGCCTCTTTCTCCTGTCTTTTCTGGCTGTAGAACTCCCTTTAGTGTTTCCTTCAGAACCAGATTCTTGTTTATAAACTCTGTTAGTTTCTGTTTATCTGTGAATATTTTAAACTCACTGTCATATTTGAAGCACAGTTTTGCCAGATAAAGAATTCTTGGCTGGCAGTTTTTCTCTTTCAGTACCATATTGTATCATACCCCTGTCTTCTTGCCTCCATGGTTTTTGAAGAGAAATTGTGTTAAGTCTTACAGGTATTCCTCGTATGTGGTGTTTTTGCTTCTCTCTTGCTGATCTCAGAATTTTTTTCTTATCTTTAGCATTTGGCATCCTGAATATTATGTGTCTTGTAGTAGGTCTTTTTGGAAATATTCTGATTGGAGTACGCTGTGCTTCCTAGCCATGTATATTCATGTTTTTTCAAGAGAGTTGGGAAATTTTGAGCTATTATTTCCCCAAATACTCTTTCTGCCCCTTTTCCTTTCTCTTCTCCTTCTGGAATTCCATAACATACTTGTTAGTGAGCTTTGTGCTATCATTCAACTCTCTGAGCCCCTGTTCAATGTTTTCCATTCTTTTCTCTCTCTTCTCTCTTTTTCAGGTTCAGCTGTTCTGTCCTCTACGTCGCTAATTCTTTCTTCTGTGATTTCAAATTTGCTGATTTATGCCTTTATTATATTTTTAATCTTATTGCTTCTTTCATTTCCATAAGCTCTGTTATTTTTCTCTTCATGTTTTAAAATGTTTGTGCTCAATGTCTTAATATCTTTTATTTCTTTAGTCATGTTGTCCTTCAACTTTATGATTTGATTTAGGAGATTTGTGTGAACAACAATGATTAGTTGTTTCAAGTCCTGTGTTTCATCTGAAGCTTTGATTCGTTTCTTTGCCTGAGCCATATCTTCCTTTTTCTTAGTGTGGCTTATGATTTTTTGCTGATATCTAGGCATCTGATTATAATTGAGTTTACTCTGCTCATCAGTTTCTTTCATGCCTAGAGATTTACAGTTAAGTGTCTGTGCTATCACTGTTGATTCTTGGTTCATCCTGTTCTGTATCTTCATGGTTGCCCCAGTTTACCTGCTCAAACCAGGGCTGTGGACCCGTCAGTGGGGTGCAGGTCAGTTCCCAAGGGCCTTGAGAGAGAGGGGTGGTAAAGGAGCCAGACTACCTCTTTTATTTATTATTATTTATCCCTCATTTTTATACACTTTTCTGGTCTGCCAGTAGATGGCATCCGTTAGCAGACCCCTCAGCTCAAAATCTGGACAGTAGCAGGGAGATGCATTCACTGTAACCCTACCTGGGCCAGCAGTATAGAAGCAGTGCCCCTTTGGGTGGGCAAAGGGTCACAGAGAAACTTTCTCGGAAGCTGCTCTTTTCCCTTGACTGGCTGCACCCTCCCTTCCTCCATCTGTATTGGCAGCAACCATTGCAGGTTAGTAGGGAGGGTGGTTCAGAAGGCAGATTCTCTTTAGCTTCCTGCTAGCTCTCAGGGCAAACAATGTCATGGTCCCACCTGGCCTGGAAGTGTGTGCCCCTGGAATGCGGCAGACCAAATTCACTAGCCAAAATCAGTTTGTTGTGGGCTGTGTCCCTCTCTCCTTTCTTGGGGAAGAGGATCCCTGCAAGCCCCTCAGTCTGTAGCTGCTGTCCATGGGCTGGAGGACCCACTGCTGTTTGCTCTGAGGGTAGGGGGACAGGCACCAGCAGCTGCTGTAGCAGGTCTGCTCACAGGATCTTTCAAGCCAGTTGAGGTTCCTTTCTTTTGCTACTCCCTTCTGGGTGGTATCTAGCCTTCCCCTGGTGTCCTAAAGCCCTAGTATTGTTTTCTAGACAGTTTCTGACAGTTCTCTAGCTATTTTTCTGGGAGAGTAAGTGAGCCCTCTACCTCTCTAATCCTTCACCTTTGCAGAAGTCCAGATGGCTTTTAAACCTAGTTGAATATTTGTTTTTTTGGGTGGTGAACGTTTTTATTCTCATGGGAACATGTGGTAAAATACTACATGTGTTCATTGCTAATTTGGACTTTAATAGCCCATGCTTAAAGACTACCATATAGGATATTTCAGAGATGGCAATAGTTAGATTTACCAACATAGTATGCTGTGGGAGTATTTTAAAGCCAGATGGTATAAATACATCCTTTCTTTGTCATGCCTAAAAACACATCTTGTTCCAAAATTGAACAAAACCCACATAACCATTAGTATCTTTAGTTTCTGTTACTGTCTACTGTAAATCTTTAGTTTGGGTTCCTTAAGCAAATCTCACCCTTGGATTAACTGCCTTTTAACTCTCCTTACTGCTGGGCACCGTTTGAGTCATTTAGTCTTTTTAATCAACACATTTAATGTAGAGATAATATCTCATCAATAGGGGAGAAAACTAAATTAAAAAAAAAAAAGATGATGGGCAGTCAATATTAAGTATAGTTTCAAAGATGAGAAAATGAAGAATTTATGGTGTCCTGTGATAAGAAAATCTTTTGGCCAAAAAGAAGCCAAATTAACATACATCACAAACTATTTAGTTCTAATTTTATAGAAGATTATAGTGCACGTCTTTTGTGATCTGAGTAGAGTGAAAAGAAATAAAATATTTAGATTACTATCTCAGTAGCAATCCTTCCAATTGAGGCCAATGTCATGGGTCCAGTCACTATTTCAGCTTATTTGCTCTGTTGTATTTTCATTTTTGAAGCTCACGGTCTGATTTACATTTGTGTTCTATCCTCCAAATCAGGAACCCAGTCCTACCTTCTACTTCATAAAAAAAAGAAGAAGAAATAAACTGAAGAAAGTTATTCTGTCCTGTTTTTATTTCTGTGGTTTTGTAATGAATTTTAAGATCAGGAAATGTGAATCTTCCAACATGGTTCCTTTTTTTTTTTTTTTTTTTTTTTTTCAGGAATGCTTTGGATATTTAGGGTCCCTTACCATTCTATATAGATTTGAAGATTGGCTTTTCCATTTCTGCAAAGATGACTGTTGGACTTTTGATTGGGATTGCTTTGAATCTAAATTGTTTGGGGGTAGAATTGATATCTGAACAATATTTAGTCTTATAATTCATGGACATAGAATGTCCTTCCATTTATTTAGGTACTAATTTCTATTAGCAATGTGTTTAGTTTTTTTGTGTACCAAATACCTTATGTCCTTGGTTAGATTTGTTTGTAGATATTTGATTCTTTTAGTTTCTATTGTAAATGGAATTATATTCATGATTTCCTCTTCTGATTGTTCTTTGCAAGTACATAGAACCACTGCTGATTTTTGGGTGTTGATCTTGTACCACTCAACTTTGCTGAATTTGTTTATTAGTTTCGGTAGCTTTGTTCTGGATTTTTCAGGATTTTCTGTATATAGGGTTATATATAAATCTGCAAATAGGGAAAGTTTTACTTCTTTCTAATTCGAATGCCTTTCATTTTTTTCCCCTAATTGCTCTAATACAATGATGAATAATGGTGACATTGAGCAACTTTTTCTTGTTTCTGATCTTAGAGGGAAAACTAAAAGTCTTTCACTATTAAGTATGCTGTTAACAGGGTTTCCATTTGTACTCTTATCTTACAAGGAAGTTTTCTTCTATCTCTTTTTTGTGTATGTGAGCTACCAGGACCAGGGATTGAACCATGGACCTCATATGTGGGAAACTGGTGCTCAACCACTGAGCCACATTGGCTTCCCTGAGTTTAGTTATTTCATTTGTTTGCTTGTTGCTGTTTCTGTTTTTAGGAGGCATGGGGAACCAAACCCAGGACCTCCTATGTGGGAAGCAGGTGCTCAGCTGCTTGAGCCACATCTGCTCCCATTCTTCTATTTCTAGTTTTCCAAGTATCAGTTGCAGTGATCATATATTTTTTTTCTTCATTCCTTTAAGGTGTTCCATTAGTTAGTTTTTTTATGTTGAACCACCATTGCGTACCTGGGATTGAATCCCACTTGTTCATGGGATTCTTTTAAGGCGCTGTTGGATTTGGTTTGCTAGTATTTTGTTAAGGATTTTTTTTTTATTTTTTTTTTATTTTTTTAAAATATTTATTTATTATTATTATTTTTTAATTACATTAAAAAATATATATGACGTCCCATTCAACCCCACCGCCCCCGCCTCCCACTCCCCCCACAGCAACACTCTCTCCCATCATCGTGATACATCCATTGCACCTGGTAAGTTCATCTCTGAGCATCACTGCACCCCATAGTCAGTGGTCCACATCATAGCCCAGACTCTCTCACGTTCCATCCAGTGGGCCCTGGGGGGATCTACAGTGTCCCGTAATTGTCCGTGAAGCACTATCCAGGACAACTCCACGTCCCGAAAACGCCTCCACATCTCATCTCTTCCTCCCGTTCCCCACACCCAGCAGCCCCCATGGCTACCGTTCCCACACCCATTTCACATTTTCTCTGTGGACATTGGATTGGTTGTGTCCATTGCACACCTATGTCAAGTGAGGGCTTAGATTCCACATGGGTACTGGATGCACTCTTCCCGCTTCTAGTTGTAGACACTCTAGGCTCCATGTTGTGGTGGTTGACCTTCTTCAACTCCATGTTAGCTGAGTGGAGTAAGTCCAATAAGTCAAAGTGTAGGAGCTGAAGTCTTTTGAGGCTCTGGGCCTGGGTGTCATATTATCAGTCCAGAGATTCAAATCCCCTACATATATCTTAAACTCAGCACCAACTACAATTCCAATAAAGTAGCATGCAAGTCTTGTGAAAAGAGATCCCCTCTGAGTCCATTTCCATCACGCAGAAACACCAGCTCCAAAGAAGGGCCATCTGTCATGGCAGTGAACCCCTTCTGCCATGACCATAGAACCCGTGGGTCTCTTTATCCCTCAAAAGAACCAATACCTGGGGTTGTATCTACCTTATCTGTCTCTTAGACTCTGTTCAGTTGTACATAGGGGTATTCCTTCTGACAACCTCCAGACTCTTTTTTAGAGACTCACAGCCTTATAATCTCATTTCTCCTTTCCATTTCCCCCTTACATTAGGTCAAACCGCTTCCCGAAGTCATGTTATTATATGTAGACAGGTATATTCTGCTGTTCCGCATTGAATCTTTAATTCAAGGTCATTTTCTAGTTGCTTCTTCAGCTGGTATGTGGTAGTGATCCCTCGGTGCCAGGGAGGCTCATCCCCGGGTGTCGTGTCCCACGCTGGGGGGAATGCATCACATCTACACGCTGAGTTTGGCTGTGAGAGTGGCCACATTTGAGTAACATGAAGGCTGTCAGGAGGAAACCCCCAGGCACAATGCTACTCTAGGCCTTGTTCTTATTGCAGGTGCATAGGCTCAAAAGTGTAGCCATTAGTATCAAGGGCCCACTGTTGGGCCCTCCTTCCTTCCTGGTTCTTGCCGTTGCACCTGGAGGATTGCCGCTGCTCTCCCAGGGCCCACAACAGTGACCCCCCGGCCAGGAGCCCAGTACCCCCCCAGCTGTTGTTTTTAATTGTTTCCACTATGAGTATATATAGACATTACCATATACCCTGGGCATATGCCTTGTATAACTCCCTGTCAACCATATATATCCTGTCAATAACATCCCATATCAGTATTCCTCCGCTGCCATTGTTGAACCACTCTGTGATCCAAAACTTCCCGTAAAGTGAATCCCAACATAATGTCAGCTTCAGAAGAGTCTTAGATCACCAAAATTCATATATACAATATACAGTATTTCCCCCAGATCCACCATAAAACCTTTTCCCTTCCACAGCAATAATCTTTTAACTTATTCATATCATATTTCCTGAAACTGATGTACAGATTCCGAAACTATAGTTTTCAAACAAGGTAACATTTGTGCTTACTATGTGGTCCATACTTTAGGTTGTACAGTTTTCTAAATTTTTTAGTTATCCTATGTTTTGTCTTATGGTTTTCATTATTAGTCTGTCGTCCCCTATATGTTTTTGGTGTAATATTAGCTGTTTTATATTCATCCTCGTGTACTCTCACATAACTCCTCTTTTGCCCCCTTATTTACCTTTGTTCTATCCATTGCACGTCCATTTTCCCCTCCCCTTAGGGCCCACAACACCTGCCAATCTAATGCCCTGGGAGCCGTCCTTTCTCACGAGAGATACAGTTCTCTCTATTCGACGGCATTAGTCTTCCCCAGGATATGGGTCCACCCCACCCAATGGTAGAACCCACCTTGGCAAAATGAGCCTTCAGCTATTCCCTCCGGAGTCCGTCCTGCATCAGACCATACCCCCTGAGCGTCCTAACCAGGTGACCCTCCTACTTATACTTTGATACGTTTTACTCAACATTTAGTTCTCAACGAACTTCTGGCACTCTCCCATGTTTGTATGTTGCCCCTCCCTCCCACCTATTTCTTGGACCATATTACCCCTCTTCCCATCCCCAGCCCCCCTCAAACCCAGAAAACCCCACCCGAAGGTAACCCCTTGCCCCCATTTTGTCCCTTCTTTGTGCTCATACTTACCCCCAGCTCATCACAGATTCCACCCCTACAGACATTAACTCACATCCTTCCTCCACCCCCCGATTTCCAGTAAGCCACTTTTCCAGACTCTAGCTCTCTGAGGCAGTTAACTTATTTCATATCATTGAGGTCATATAGTATTTGTCCTTCAATGCCTGGGTTGCTTCACTTAACATAAGATTCTCAAGGTTCATCCATGTTATCACGTGCGATTGTAGTGTATTGGTTCTTACAGCTGAGTAGTATTCCATTGTGTGTATATACCACATTTTATTGATCCACTCATCTGTTGATGGACTTTTGGATTGATTCCAACTTTTGGCGATGGTGAACAATGCTGCTATGAACATTGGTGTACATATATCGGTTTGTGTCCTTGTTTTCAGATCTGATGGGTATATACCCAGCAGTGGTATTGCTGGGTCATATGGCAAATCTATGGATAATTTTTTGAGAAACTGCCAAACTGTCCTCCAGAATGGTTGGATCCTTCTGCATTCCCACCAGCAATGGATGAGTGTTCCCCTTTCTTCACATCCTCTCCAGCATTTGTATTCTACTGTTTTTTTCATGGCTGCCAATCTTATGAGAGTAAGATGGTATCTCATTGTAGTTTTGATTTGCATTTCCCTGATAGCTAGGGATTTGGAGCATTTTTTCATGTGCTTTTTAGCCATTTGTATTTCTTCTTTGGAGAAGTGTCTGTTTAAATCTTTTTCCCATTTTTTAAATGGGTTGTTTATCTTTTTCTTTTCGAGATATATGAGTTCTTTATATATGCAAGTTATAAGTCTCTTATCAGATATATGGTTGCCAAATATTTTCTCCCATTGTGTGGGTTCCCTTTTTACTTTCTTGACAAACTCCTTTGAGGTGCAGAAGGCTTTAATTTTGAGGTAGTCCCATTTATCTATTTGTTCTTTTGCTGCTCGTGCTTTTGGTGTGATATTCATGAAGCCATTTCCTATTACAAGGTCCTGTAGATGTTTCCCTACACTGCTTTCTAAGGTCTTTATGGTCTTGGCTCTTATATTTAGGTCTTTGATCCATCTAGAGTTGATCTTTGTATAAGGTGTGAGATGGTAATCCTCTTTCATTCTTCTACATATGGCTATCCAGTTCTCCAGGCACCATTTGTTGAATAGGCCATTCTCTCCCAGTTGAGAGGGTTTGGTGGCTTTATCGAATATTATATGGCTATATACATGAGGTTCTATATCTGAACTTTCAATTCGATTCCATTGGTCTGTGTGTCTCTCCTTATGCCAGTACCATGCTGTTTTCACTACTGTAGCTTTGTAGTATGTTTTGAAGTCAGGAAGTGTGATTCCTCCTATTTCGTTTTTCTTTTTCAATATGTCTTTGGCTATTCGGGGCCTCTTTTTATTCCAAATAAATTTCATAGTTAGTTTTTCTAGTTCCGTAAAGAAGGCTGTGTTGATTTTTATTGGGATTGCATTGAATGTGTAGATCAGTTTTGGTAGGATAGACATCTTAATAATATTCAGTCTTCCTATCGATGAACAGGGAATATTCTTCCATTTATTTAGGTGTTCTTTGATTTCCTTGAACAATCTTGTATAGTTCTCGATGTATAAGTTTTTTACCTCTTTAGTTAAATTTATTCCTAAGTATTTGATTTTTTTATTTACTATTGTGAATGGTATTTGTTTCTTGATTTCCTCCTGATCTTGCTCATTATTGGTGTATAGAAATGCTACTGATTTTTGCGCATTGATCTTATAACCTGCGACTTTGCTAAACTCATTTATGAGTTCTAGGAGCTTTGTTGAAGATCTCTCAGGGTTTTCTATATATAGGATCATGTCATCTGCAAATAATGAAATTTTGACTTCTTCTCTTCCAATTCCAATGCCTTTTATATCTGGTTCTTGTCTCAGTGCTCGAGCCAGTACTTCCAAGACAATGTTAAATAGGAGCGGAGACAATGGGCATCCTTGTCTTGTTCCTGATTTTAGAGGGAAGGATTTCAGGACTTCGCCATTGTAAACAATGTTGGCTTTAGGTTTTTCATATATACTCTTTATCATGTTCAAAAAGTTTCCTTGTATTCCGATCTTTTGGAGTGTTTTTATCAGGAAGGGGTGCTGTATTTTGTCAAATGCCTTTTCTGCATCTATAGATATAATCATGT
Source organism: Dasypus novemcinctus (assembly GCF_030445035.2). NCBI lineage: Eukaryota > Metazoa > Chordata > Mammalia > Cingulata > Dasypodidae > Dasypus > Dasypus novemcinctus. The sequence goes on along the minus strand of NC_080686.1, from coordinate 62,614,257 downwards.
GGTTTTTTTCTCTCAATCTGTTTATATGGTGTATTACATTGATTGATTTTCTTATGTTGAACCATCCTTGCATACCTGGGATAAATCCCACTTGGTCATGGTGTATAATTCGTTTAATGTGTTGTTGAATACGATTAGCAAGTATTTTGTTAAGTATTTTTGCGTCTAGGTTCATTAGAGAAATTGGTCTGTAATTTTCCTTTCTTGTGGTGTCTTTGTTTGGCTTTGGTACTAGGGTAATGTTGGCATCATAGAAGGAATTAGGCAGTGTTCCTTCTGTTTCGATTTTTTGGAATAGTTTCAACAGGATTGGTGTTAGTTCTTTCCGGAATGTTTTGTAGAATTCACCTGTGAAGCCGTCTGGCCCTGGGCTCTTCTTAGTTGGGAGATTTTTAATGACTGATTCTATCTCTTTGCTTGTGATTGGTTTGTTAAGATCATCAATTTCTTCTTTCGTCAGTATGGGCTGCTTATGTATTTCTAGGAATTTGTCCATTTCCTCTAAATTGTCATTTTTGTTGGAATATAGTTTTTCAAAGTATCCTCTTATGATAGTCTTTATTTCTGTGGGGTCAGTGGTGATATCACCTTTCTCATTTCTTATTTTGTGTATTTGCATCTTTTCTCTTTTTTTCTTTGTTAGTCTCGCTAAAGGTTTGTCAATTTTGTTGATCTTCTCAAAAAACCAGCTCTTGGTCTTGTTTATTTTTTCAAGTGCTTTCTTATTTTCTATTTCATTTAGTTCTGCTCTTATCTTTGTTATTTCCTTCCTTCTTCTTCCTGTTGGGTTACTTTGTTGTTGTTTTTCTAATTCCTTCAAATGTGCAGTTAATTCTTCAATTTCTGCTCTTTCTTCTTTTTTGATATATGAATTTATGGCTATAAATTTCCCTCTCAGTACCGCTTTTGCTGCATCCCATAAATTTTGGTATGTTGTGTTATCATTATCATTTGTTTCAAGGTAGTCATTGATTTCTTTTGAGATTTCCTCTTTGACCCACTGTTTTTCTAAGAGTGTGCTGTTTAATTTCCAAATTGTCGTGTGAAGTCTGGGTCTCTGTCCCTTGCAAATTTCCAGCTTGACTCCACTGTGGTCAGAGATATTGTTTTGTATGATTTCGATCTTTCTGAATTCATTAAGCCTTTCTTTGTGGCCTAGCATATGGTCAATCTTGGAGAATGTTCCATGTGCACTTGAGAAAAATGTATATCCTGCTGTGTTTGGGTGTAATGATCTATATATGTCTATTAGATCCAGCTCTTCTAATATACTGTTCAAATGTTTTGTTTCTTTAGTGATTCTCTTTTGAGATGTTCTGTCCAGAGTTGATAGTGGTGTATTAAAATCCCCCACTATAATTGTAGATGCATCTATTCTTTCACTTAGTTTTTCCAGCATTTGCCTCACATATTTAGAGGCACCCTTGTTAGGAGCATAAATATTTATGATTGTTCGATCTTCTTGACAAATTGTCCCTTTCACTAAAATATAGTATCTTCTTTGTCTCTCACAATTGTTTCGCATTTAAAGTCTATTTTGTCTGATATTAATATAGCTACTCCTGCCTTTTTTTGGTTGTTGTTTGCTTGTATGATTGTTTTCCAGCCATTCACTTTCAACCTCCATGAGTCTCTGGGTCTAAGATGTGTCTCTTGTAGGCAGCATATAGATGGGTCGTATTTCCTTATCCAGTGTCCCAGTCTGAATCTTTTGATAGGTGAGTTTAATCCGTTGACATTCAGTGTTATTACGTTTAGAGAGTTATTTATGGTAGCCATATTTTGGTTGGATTTGTGTTTGTTATATTTTGTTTGTATTATTTTATTTTCCCCTTCTATTTTTGTCTTTCTTGTTGCTTTTACACTCTCCTCCATCTCTGACTGTCCTGTTTTTTCCTTTCTTCCTGCAGAATTCCCTTAAGAATTTCTTGAAGGGGAGGTTTCTTGTTGATATACTCTTTCAGTTTCTGTTTATCTGTGAATATTTTGAACTCTCCATCATTTTTGAATGCTAGTTTAGCTGGATAGAGTATTCTTGGTTGGAGATTTTTTTCCTTTAGTACCTTGACTATATCATACCACTGCCTTCTTGCCTCCATCGTTTCAGATGAGAAATCAGCACTTAATCTTATGGAGTTTCCCTTGTATGTGATGGTTTTCTTTTCTCTTGCTGCTTTTAGAATTTTTTCTTTGTCTTGAGCATTGGATAATTTGACAAGTATATGTCTTGGGGTGGGCCTGTTGGGGTTTATGACCAGTGGAGTGCGCTGTGCTTCTTGGATATGTACATCTGTCTCTTTCAGTAGATTTGGGAAGTTTTCATTCATTATTTCCTGCAACACTCCTTCTGACCCCTTTCCCTTCTCTTCTCCTTCTGGAATGCCTATAATACGTATGTTTGAGCGTTTTGCGTTATCATTCAGGTCCCTAAGTCCTATCTGGATTTTTTCTACCTTTTTATTGACCACTTCTACTATCTGTTTGATTTCCAATGCACTGTCTTCCACATCACTAATTCTCTGCTCTGCCTCTTCTAGTCTGCTGATATTTGCTGCAAGTGTATTTTTGATTTCTTGAATTGTGGTGTTCATTTCCATCATATCTGTTATTTTTTTGCGCATGTCTGCAATTTCCCCTCCAAGTGTTGTCTTCACGCTGTTAACCTCTTTCATTACTTCATCAAATTTGTCGGTGATAAATGTTCTGAGATCTTTCATTGCTTGTGCGAAGTCCTGCCCCCCTTCCTGATTTTCAGTTTGTTGATTGGATTCAGCCATGTTTTCCTGATTACTGGTTTGGTTTGTAGATTTTTGTTGCTGTCTTGTCAACATTTTTTCTTGACGGGTTTAATCAGTTCCTTAGCTTCTTTGTCTAGTCTTGGAGATTAATTAGCTGTTGTTTTTGCGTAAGTGTTATATCTTCTCTTTGTCACTTTGTTCTTCTTATTCCAATTTCTTATTGCTAGTTAAGCTCACTTTAAAGGAAAGTATTAGTGCTGGGGAAAGTCAATTGTGTAAGGAAGGAAAAAGTGTGAAGTAGTATTGGTGATATATGTTTACAAAGCAACAATATGAGTTCTGGGAGGATGGAGGTTAGATCATGTAAATTGTGTAGAGTTATAGTAGTAGGAAAGTACCTATAATGAGGTAGACGACTGAATATGGGAGGAATGTGGTACGTACTAAGAGGCTATTGTTTTCATGAGAGAGGGAAAGAGAAAAGAAAGGTAATAGTTTCAGGGACGAATACCAGATGGAAAACTAAACAAAGGTATTAGAAATTAAGAGTTAGACACTTTGTGGATCAAAGAAAGGGAGATGGAATATAGGAGAGATAGCAGATGGTGGAGGATATCAAGTTGTAGGGGAAAGGGGATAGTAGATAGGCTAAATCTATTCACAGAGAAATGAGGCAGTGGAAGGTGAGGAAACCCAGCAAATGTGAGGTATTTCCTGTAGGACCTATTGTATTGTTAAGGTAAAATAGTATAAGAAGAATATTGGGGACAAGAAAGAGAGGATTGAAAAAAAAAAAAAAAGAACAACAACAACAAAAAAAAATAAAAAATAAAAAAAAAATAAAAAAACAAAACAAAGAACAGAAACCCCGCCGCCAGGCTCGGCTGGGCTCAACTGGGCTCCGGTCCCCTGCCCGCCGCGGCTCGGCTGGGCTCGGCTGAGCTCGGCTTTCCCGCCCGCCGCCCAGCGCGGCGTGGCTGGGCTTGGCCCCCCCGCCCGCTGCGGCTCAGCCGGGCTCGGCCGGACTCGGCTTCCCCGCCCACCGCCCGCCGCCGCGGCGCAGCGCGGCTCGGCTCTCCCGCCCGCCGCCCGCCGCGGCACGGCTAGGCTCGGCTGGGCTTGTCTCCTTTGCCCGCCGCCCGCGGCAGCACAGCACGGCTCGGCTCTCCCGCCCGCCACCCGCCGCGGTGCTAGCTGCCTCGGCTTCGCCTACCCAAGGAGGGAGTCCTCCACACGTAGCTGGGATCTCCGTGTATATTTCACAGATGGATCCTCTCTGTTACCTTCCCTCCAAATCGATGTCCAGACACCTCCGGACCAGGAAAAATCCCGAGACAGCCGGTCCCAAAGGGTCTCCGACGCCTCCCAGCCGATTCCCCCCAGGAGCTAGTAACCGGGAAGTTCACTCAGCCGCCATCTTGCCTCCCCCTCCTGAAAAGCCCCAAATTATATCTTATAGACCAGTCCTTTCCGTTACCTTCCCACCAAATCGATGTCCAGACACTTCCTGCCCTGAAAAAATCCTGAAAAAGCCTGGTCCCGGAGAACCTCCAGCGGTGCCCAGCTGCCTCTTCCCAGGAGAGATGGCAAGGCAAGCTCACTCAGCCACCATCTTGCCGGAAGTCTGTTAAGGATTTTTATATCCATGTAGAAGAGATACTGGTCTGTAATTTTCTTGTGGTATCTATCAGGGTTTGTTTGAGGGTGATGTTGACCTCTAGAATGAATTTTATGGATTGTTCCCTCCTCATTTTTTTTTGTTTTTGTTTTTGTTTTAAACAGTAGCCTTTAATATGCCAAGGAAAGTTTATTTATACTCAGCCTATCTTCTTCTTTTTAAAAAAATTTATTGACGTATATCACTAATATGTAAACATACATAAACAATAAGTGTATAATAATAGTGCACTTACAAAACAAACATATATAACATCATACAGGACTGTCATAACTCACCCTACCACCAGTACCTTGCATTGTTGTTAAACCTTTTAAACTAATAATTAAAGAGCACTGTCAAAATATTACTACTGAATAAAGTATTTCCCCCCAACCAATCCTATTATTATCTTTATATCATTTATATATGAACAGACATAAACAGTTAAGTATGTAGTAAAAGTTGTGAACTTACAAAGCAAACATGCATGACATCATACCGGGGTCCCATATATCAACCTTCCACCAACTCTGCAAACATCATGAGACGTTTGTTACAACTTATTAAAGAATATTGTCAAAATCTTACTACTAATCATAGTCCTTATCTTACATTTGGTGTGTTTGTCCCCCAACCCACCCTATTATTATTTTTAAAATATATTTTTTATGACAGAAGTTGTATACTTATAAAACAATCATGCACATGTGCAGAATTCCCAGACAACACCCCTCCATCAACATCTGTCATTTACTACAGATAAAATAATATCATCTGATTGTTACCATGTCCATAATGTACATTAGGCTCACATTTTCCATACTGCCTCAGTATCAGCACAGCACATCTTTCACATAGATGCAAGAATATTATATTATTACTGCTAAACCCAGTCCATAGGTCACTCCAGCTGTACTTTTCCCATGCCCCTCCACACTCCCAACACTCTGTAGTAGTGATAGACATTTACTCTAGCTAACAAAGGACACCCTTGCATCTGCACCATCAACCACAATTTTCATCCACCTCTCAGTTCACTTTGCTATCCAGTTCCTAGATTATTCTCTAACATTCTGTCAATTGGTATTTACATAACTAGACTACCATTTTCAGTCACTACCCATTTATAAACTAGCTGTTACTGTGTATTACCATCCACTCTATACATTTCCACACTTCTACAGGAAAGCTAATTAAAACTTCTACATATATTAAACATCAGTAGTACACTCAGTCCTCCTCTTATTTCCTTTAAGAATCTACCACCTACCACCAAAAGATATTTTCCAATAATTTCTTCTGTAAGCTTTATGGTTCTTGCTTTTTAGTTTTTTGATCCATTTTGAGTTAATTTTTAGATAAGGTGTGAGATAGGGATCCTCTTTCAGCTATGGATATCCAATTCTTTGAGCATCGTTTGTTGAATGGATTGTTCCGCCCGAGCTGAGTGAGTTTGACAGCCTAGTCAAAAATTACTTGACCATACCTGTGAGGGTCTGTTTCTGAAACACAAATTTGGTTCCATTGGTCTATTGTGTCTGTCTTTATGCCAGTACCATGCTGTTTTTATCACTATTGGTAGGTATTATGATTTAAAGTCTAGAGATGAGGGTTCACTTTTCCTTTTTATGATGTTTCTGGCTATTCAGGACTCCTAACCATTCCAAATAAATTTAATGATTGTGTTTTCAATTATTTCTATAATGCTGGTGGAATTTTTATTGAGATTGCATTAAACGTGTATATCAATTTTAGTAGAATTGACATCTTAATGGTATTTAGTTTTCCAATCCATGAGCATAGAATGTTCTTCCAATTATTTAGGCCTTTTTGATTTCTTTTAACATTGAGTTGCAGTTTTCTGAATACAAGTGCTTTACATGGTTGGTTACGTTTATTCCTGACTGTGAGTTTTATCTGTCATATTTTATTTTCACCACTCTTTTGACACTTTTGGTTACTTTTATTGATATAATCTTCATTTCTAGACTCTCTTCCAGGCCTCTCCCTCCTGTCTTTTCTTTTCAGACTCTAGCACACCCTTTAGTATTTCCTGAAAATCTGGTCTCTTGCTTAGAAATTCTCTCAGTTTCTGTTTATCTGTGAATATTCTAATCTCGTCCTCATTTTTGAAAGACAGTGTTGGTGGATATAAGATTCTTGGCTGAAAATTTTTCTCTCATAGTATCTTAAATATATCAGACCACTGTCTTCTTGTCTCCATGGTTTCTGGTGAGAAATCAGCACATAATCTTATTGGATATCACTTATATATATGTTATGCATTGCTTTTCTCTAGTTGCTCTCAGAATTCTCTGTCTTTGGCATTTGACATTCTGATAAGTATGTGTCTTGGAGTTAGTCTATTTGAATTTTTTTGGATGGGAGTATGTTGTGCTTCTTGGACAGGCATATCATCTATATCCTTCAATAAGCTTGGGAAATTTTCTATTTCTTCAAATATTCCTTCTGCCCCTTTTCCCTTCTCTTCTTCTGGAACACCCATGACACATAGGTTTGCACACCTTTTGCTATCATTTAGTCGCCTGAGACCTTGTTCATTTTTTTCCATTCTTTTCTTCATCTGTTCTTTTATTTGTTCACTTTCAGAGGCCATTTCTTCAAGCTCACCAATCCTTTCTTCTGCCTCCTCAAATCTGCTATTATATGATTCCAGTGTTTTTTTAATTTCATTTATTGCACCTTTCATTCCCATAAGATCTGCTGTTTATGTATGCTTTCAAATTCTTCTTTGTGGTCATCCAGTGTCGTCTTAATATCCTTAATCTCTTTAGCCATTTCATTGAATTTATTAAGTAAGGAGATTTGTTTGAACATCTATAATTAATTGTCTCAACTCCTTTATGTCATCTGGAGGCTTATCTTATTCCTTTAACTGGGCCATAGCTTCCTTTTCTTGGTGTGGATTATAATTTTTTGTTGGTGTCTTGGCATCTGGCTTACTAGATTCCCCCCCCAACCAATCCTATTATTATTATCTTTATATCATTTATATATGAAGTATATATTTTTCTGGGTGCAGCTTTTCTCTTTAGTTTAGGGCTTTCTATCTTTTCTCTCCTTGGTTGTGCAGTAGGAACCAAGCAGGTAGTTGATGCTGTAAGCTTTGGAGTCTCAAGCTGCCCTCATTGCACCAGGGACCAATGAAGCTTCTTCCAACTTTCTCCTTTGCCAGGGGTAGGGACAGAGTCACAGCCTTGTGGAATAATCCAAATGCAGGCCTAGACTATAGTTGCCCAGAGAAGACTGATGAACCTTCATGCCACTTTCTCCTGGGGCAGGGACGGAGCTGCAAGTGTGGGCAGCAGTCTGTGCAGTGCAGGTCCAAGATGACTGCACTTGCCCAGGTAGACTTCTGATTTTCAATCTAGTCAGCCAAAGTTACCTGCAGTTACCTGTTTAGGCTGGTGCAGGGCTCCTCAGCCTCCTCCCTTGCCAGAGGCCAGGCTGAAGCCTAGGCTAGGGCTGCAGGCTCATTTGTGTGACAGAAACTGGTTCCTTCTTTTTTGGTCTTTGCCGTTGCACTTGGGGGATTGTTGCTGTTTCTTTAGGAACTGTGATAGAGCTCCCCTGGCTAGGAACTCAGCACTCCCTCAGTTGTTGTTTTTAATTGTAACCACTATGAAAATATCCAAACATTTTTATGTACCCTGGATATATGCCCTGGAGAACTCTCTGCCAACCATGTGTCCCCTGTCAATAACATCCCACACCAGTATTCCTCCCCTGCCATTGTTGAACCTCTCTGTGATTCAAAACTTCTTCAAAAGTGAAGCCCAATATATTGCCAGGTTCCATTAATAGTAAAATGGAATATAGTGATGGGTTTAAAGGTTAGATATACAATACATATTAATTTAGAAAAATTAAGGTAAAAATAAATTGGGGTATCAGAAAATTTAAAAATGCAAAAGCTTTGTTTTTGATGTTTTGCCTTCCATCACTGCAGTAAGTGTTGCCCTGTATGCAAATTGGCAAGGCAACTACTTCCGTCTTTTCCTCAGTGTCTATGTCCTATCTTTTTCTTTTTCTTTTCCTAATTATTAAGCTTATCTTCACAAAAGTTTTAGATCACTGGGTGGACTGTGGGAGAGTATGGGCTATGGTGTGGACCATTGACCATGAGGTGCAGCGGTGCTCAGAGATGTATTCACCAAAAGCAATGAATGTGTCATGATGATGGAGGAGGTTGCTGTTATGGGGGGAGGAGTGGGGTGAGGGGGTGGAGGGTATATGGGGACCTCATATTTTTTTAATGTAACATTAAAAAAGAAAGACAAAAAAAAAGTAATATAATATGAAGATATTTCAATGTATAGAATATTTCCGTGATTGACTTTGGGGTTTTAGCATATTTTGACCAAAATGTACTCAAATACATTAAGTGTTCTTAATATCTTGAATTCAAATTCAAAGCACAATAATAAATATTTTTCAGAGTTCAAAAAAAAAATCATTAGTTAAAGAGGTTTAACAACAGTGCAATTTATTAGTGGTAGGGTGAGTTATGAGAGTCCTGTATGATGTTATAAATGTTTGTTTTGTAAGTTCGCAACTATTATCATACACTTACTCTTTATGTATGTTTATGTATGAGTGATATACTTCAATAAATTAAAAACGTGAAAAAAAAAAAAACTGGTTCCTGCTGACACTGTGAGTTTCAGTCAGGTCAGCTTCCCCTCAAGCTGAGGGTGGGGTTAGAATGGTGGCTACTGGCCTCTTTCTGACTTGTGTTGATTTGCACCCCAGCTTTTCCCAGGGTTATCTCTCAGCCGATTTCAGTAGCTGAAATTGGCAGCCAACCGTCTCCTCCTCCCCTGTTTTGGGGAAATGGAGCTTCCAATTCCAACCACAGAACAGCTTCTGGGACGTTTCATGCCATCCTCCTCCACGGCTTGGCCAGTAATTTCCCATAGAGACTGGCGCAGGTTCCTGTAGCTTCCTCCTGCTGGAGGGGTCACTGGGGCCTAGGCTAGAGCTGCAGTCTGACCTGGATGGAAAGAAGCCAGTGCCCACCAGCACTGGGATTCTCGGTCTGCCCCGCTTCCGCTTGTGCCAGGTGCGGAGTTAAGATGGCAGCTCCCGGCGTCTCTCTGACTTGGACAGGCTCAAACTTTAGCTGTTTTCAGGATTTTATTGTAGCCCACTGAATTTCCTCATCAGTAGCTGAAATTGGTGCCCAACCGTCTCTTCCTCTCCCTTTTTGGGGAAGTAGAGCTTTCAGTTCCAGCGGCGGAACAGCTCCCGAGGCGGCTTGTGCCTCCAGTGAAAGATGGGCACCGGCCTCTGGGGCATGGAGCCTCTTCTTATTAGTCTTCTCTGCAGATGGGCAGGCTCCTCCTTCCAGTCCTTCAAGGATGTTGCATGGTGCTCTTCTGGCCTCCTGGAGCCTCCAAACAGGTGCTTCAGCTAGCTCTAGAGAGCTCTGGGTGTTACTAAGTGACCTGTAGCAGAAGCTGACTCTAGGAGTGCCTTACTCCACCGCCATCTTGCTGGTTCTTCCTCCTCTTCATTTTTAGAGGTGTTTGAGCAAGATTGGTGTTAACTCTTGGAATGCTTGGTAAAATTTTCCCCTGTGAAGCCATCTGGTCCTGGGCTTTTCTTTGATGGGAGGTTTTTGATTTCTGATTCAATTTCTTTACTCTATTGGTTTGTTCAGCTCTTCTGTTCTTGAGTTAATTGGTCTCAATTTTCTTTCTTCATAGTATCTTTTCCTGATTTTGGTATTAGGGCGATATTGGCTTCATAGAATGAATTTGGTACCATTCCTTCCTGTTTATAGTTTTTTGGAAGAGTTTGAGCAAGATTGGTAGTAGCCTGTCTTTGAATGATTGGTAGAATTCACGTGTGAAACTGTTTTGGTCCTGGACTTTTCATTTTTGGGAGGTTTTGGTTTTTTTAAAATATATTTTTAAACTTAATTTTAAAAGACACATAGGTCACACAAAATGGGAGGTTTCTGATGACTGTTTTAGTCTCTTAACCTGTGGTTTGTTGAGACCTTCTGTTTCTTCTAAGGTCACTGTAGGTGGTTTGAGTGTTTCTAGGAATTCATCCATTTCTTCAAAGTTGTGTAATTTGTCAGCATACAGTTTTTCATAGTATCCTCCTTTATTTTTTTTATTTCTATGGGGTCAGTGTGTAATAATCCTCTCATTTCTAATTTTACTTATTTGCATCTTCGTTAGTCTAGCTAATAAGGGTTTATCAATTATATTAATCTCAACGGAGCTACTTTTGGTTTTGTTGATACACTCTATTCTTTTATGCTCAATTTCATTTATTTCTGCTCTAATCTTTGTTATTTCTTTTCTTTTGTTTGCTTGGGAATTAGTTTTCTATTCTTTTTCTAGTTCCTCCAGTTGTGCAGTTAGGTCTTTGATTTTAGTTCTTTTTTAATGTAGGCATTTAGGGCTATTAATTCCTTTCAGCACTGCCTTTGCTGCATCCCATACACTTTGATGTGTTCTTATTTTTATTCTCCTTAAGATATTTATTGGGAAGCAGACTTGGCCCAATGGATAGGGCATCTGCCTACCACATGGGGGGTCCGTGGTTCAAACCCTGGTCCTCCTTGACCCGTGTGGAGCCAGCCCATGTGCAGTGCTGATGTGTGGAAGGAGTGCCATGCCAAGCAGGGGTGTCCCCTGTGTAGGGGAGCCCCACACGCAAGGAGTGCACCCTTAAGGAGAGGTGCCCAGCGCGAAAGGAAGTGCAGCCTGCCCAGGAATGGTGCCGCACACACGGAGAGCAGACACAGCAAGATAATGCAACAAAAAGAAACACAGATTCCTGGTGCCGCTGATAAGGATAGAAAGTGATCACAGAAGAACACACAGGGAATGGACACAGAGCAGACAACGGGGGGATTGAGGGGGAAGGGGAGATAAATTTTAAAAAAGATATTTATTGATTACTCTTGCAATTTTTTCTTTGATCTATTAAGAGTATGTGTTTAATTTCCATTTATTCGCAGATTTTCCAATTCTCTGCCCATTATTGATTTCCAGCTTTATTCTGTTATGGTCAGAAAAAGTGCTTTGTATAATTTCAATCTTTCTAAATCCATTGAGACTTGTTCTGTGGCCTAAACATGTGGTCTATCCTGGAGAATGATCCATGAGTATGCGAGAAGAATGCATATCCTGCTCTTTTAGTGTGCCATGATCTGTATGTATCGGTTAGATTTAGTTCATTCATTTATTGTATTTTAAGATATCTTTCCTTATTGATCCTTTGTCTAGATATTCTGTTTCTGAGAGTGATATATTAAAGTCCCCCAGCATTATTGTAGAGGTATCTATTTCTTCCCTCAGTTTTGCCAGTGTTTGCCTCATTTATTTGGGGCACCCTGGTTCAGTGCATAAATATTTATGATCTTTCTTCTTGGTAGATTGCCCCTTTTATTAATATGTAGTCCTCCTTTGTCTCTTCTAACAGTTTTGCATTTAAAATCTATTTTGTCTGATATTAGCATGGCTACCCCAGCTCATTTTTTCTTATAATTTGCGTAGAATATCATTTTCCAACCTTTCACTTTCAGCCTATTTGTGTCCTTGGGTTTAAAGGGAGCCTTTTGTAGACAGCATATAGAAGGATTATATTTTTTAATCCATTATCTGTCTTGAATTGGGGAATTTAATCCATTAACAGTCAGTGTTGTTGCTGTAAAGGCAGTACTTTAAACCATTTTATCCTTATGCTTTTATATGTCAAATCTGATTTTTGTTTCTCTTTTAACCCTTTTAGTTACCCTTACTACTAATCTTCATTTCTACACTCTCGTCCAAACCTCTCTCTTCTGTCTTTTCCTTTTAGCCTACAGAACTCCCTTGATTACTTTTTGTAGGGCATATCTCTTGTTGATGAATCCTCTGTTTATCTGTGAATATTTTAATCTCTCCCTCACTTTTGAAGGACAGCTTTGCTGCATACAGAATTCTTGGTTGGCAGTTTTTCAGTACCTGACATATGTCATACTACTGTGTAGTGGATTGCTTTTCACTTTATCCTTTCAGGATTCTCTCTTTATCTTTGGCATTCAATAGTCTGATTGGTATGTGTCCATTTGTGTGGTTAGGAAGTGTCTCGTCTTCTAATTTGCGAATTCTTTCGTCTGCTCATTCAATCTGCTGCTGTGTGATTCTAGTGTATTTTTGTTCTCTCATGCCTTTTGTTACCATAACTACTGTTATTTTTTTAAATGTATGTTTTTAGCTTCTTCTGTATTTTCGCCCAGTGTCTTAATACCCATTATCTAATACTTCATCTCCTTGAATTGATTTCAGAGATTTGTTTGGACATCTTTGATTACCTCCAAATTCTGTCTCCTCTGACTTTTAAATTTGATCCTTTGACTGGGCCATATCTTCCTCTTTCTTAAAATGGCTTGTCGTGTTTTGCTGGTGTCTAGGCACCTGATTATCTTGATGAATTTACCCTGCTGTTTTATTTCTCAGTTGCCTAGGTTTTTATTGTTGATTGGCTTTATGTTCAAGCTCATCTTTGACACTTGGTTCCGCTTAGTCTAAATCTTTAAAATTGTTTGTGTTTAATCAAAACTAGGCCAGGGACCTACAGAAGGGGAGCACACCAGTTGCAAAAACCCAGTTCCTCTGTGGTGGCCTCTGTCTCCCTGTCCTGCACCTTCCTTGATGTTGTACCACAGTCCCTTAGCTTCTGGAGTCCAAGTACCACCACCTCGCTTCCTCCTGTGCCTGCTTACACTTGGTGAGGCCCCCTTCACGGGCCACCAATGTTTGGCTTCTGGTGCCAAACAAGACCTCACTCCTTTCCCTTGCACCCCCAACAAACCTACCTGTCTTCTTGCCATTTCTGGAGGATGTGTTCTCCTGCTCTCTTCTTCACCATCTTGGATCTTTCATCTATCATTTTAAAATGGTGTGTCCCAAGTTTGATACTCCTCTTTGGTGATTTCTAATGCTTTCACCTTCACCTTTGCATGGGCCATCATTTCTGTTTCTTTGTATGTTTTGTAGTCTTTTGTTGCAACCTGGGCATTTTGATATTTTGTTATCTCTGGAATTTGGGCACTGAAGTGTCTGTTCCTTAAGCTTGTATTTAGGTAATGCTGTGACAGATTTTCTTGAATGCCAGCTTACCAAAAAACAAAACAACCAAAAAAAGGGAATACTTTTCCCAGTCTTTGTATATTGTCCTGTGTTTGTGATCTTCAGAGCTTATCCATAGAGTGAGTTTAGAGAATTGCCAAGGCAAAAGTGTAGGCAATCTGCCATCTTTTCTGTGTATGTACCTTGTCCTGGGGGTGGCTCTCGTTACGGGGCGTACTCCTTAAGCGTGGGGCTCCCCTATGCAGGGGACACCCCTGTGTGGCACAGCACTCCTTGAGCGCATCAGCACTGTGCATGGGCCAGCTCCACACGGTTCAGGCCCGGGGTTTGAACTGCAGACCTCCCATGTGGTAGGCGGACGCCCTATCCATTGGGCCAAGTCCGCTTCCCTGTAATGTTGTCTTTTCACCAGGAAACTGCTTCCTTATGGTCTCAGGTACCACATTTTATGCCCTACAGGTAGCAGTTGCTCTAGGCAGCTGCGATGTTATTGTTCCCCTACATCATTTTGTAGGAGAGCTCTGTGAGCTGTGCCTCTACGTATAGGGCATGTTTTGGGAAACGAATGTCCTGGTTCATTCCCTCAAGCTGCCTGCCACTAGACAGACTGGCACAGACATACATGTACCCCGTATGAGTATGAGAGTTACTCTCCTCCAGAACCAGGATCAGGGACCCACACTGAGATTGTGGGCTGGCTGTGCTCCAAGCTGACAGGATGGAGGAGGGTCCTGTAAGGGCACCTTGAAGAGGTTTTCTTAACCATTTTGAAAGTGTCTTTTTTCTTGATTTGGCACTTACTCTGTTACTGCAGTCCTTTACTTTTTTCCAGGGATCTGAGAAAGATGTTTCTGCCAGTTCTTGCTAGTTGTTCAAACTTCTCTTTCACTCTGCCATCTTGATTCCAGTCTATTCATAAGAATAAATTTTGTTTAAAAACGAACTATAAAAGAAAAACAGATTTGTAGAAGGGAAAAGAATATTGTTTAGAACATATAAGCTTTTTTGTTACTGTTAAGAACAGTATTGGTGTATGAGAGGGAATGGAGGGGGGTGGACTTGAAAGATGAGGAAAAAGCAGCATTTGTTAAATAAAAGTAGAAAAAAAGAGTAAGTTTGGGGTGTGCCCAAGATGAAAAGAAGCTGGTCAGGCTTATTAGAGAGCTTGGAGGAGAATGAACCTAGAGTCCAGGCAGGTTGAACTGGTCTTCTCCTGAAGCTAAAATAAGTGATTGAAGTGTTGGGTCTGCAAGTAGAAATAGTCCTCAGGTGATCTTCAGAGTCATGAAGGTACTTAGAGAATGTTTATCATTAATTTAGCCATTGTGTTTCTCTTCACAGAATTTCTTCGGATTGAGTTCCCTGGATGTTTATCACTGACCTGTCTGTGCTCCTGAATTAAGTAACTTGAATATGTGGGCTATGGAATAATTTCTCTTAATAAATAAATATCAAATACTATGTACTATAAGTTGTTTACTTGCTTTTATTGATAAACAAGGACACTTAAAAGCATCAGGATTGGCTTGGGATTTTAATTGTTTATGAACCCTTTGACAACAGCCTGATTTCAGCCAGTTCTTTAAAATTTTCATTGTTTGAGTACATCTTTGTGAACTCATTTTGTCTATTTCACTTAGGTACTGTTAGGTGCTATTACTTAGTCCTGAGCCATGGATTTAAGGGATCTGCATGCACCTACACGACTACCATACCAGGGATTCTAAATATTGTGTTAGAAGAAGGGAGTATCTTTCCAGTGAAATCTGTCCTTGGGCTTCATTGCTACCATTTGGTAGCCTTGCTAACAACAGGCAAATGAAATAGGTAATTTAAGTTTTTTTAGTTGGCTAACAGTATATGTTTGAAATTTGGAATATATATATAATCCAGAAAGACAGACCTTTTAGTTACTTAACTGGAATTAATGTCTGCTGATGACTTACGAGTGTGTGATAATGTTTTACTGAGGAGGTCTTAGGAGCTTTCTCCACTCTTATCATTGTTTTTGTTATCAAAGTGATACTAAGAATTTTTAAAATTGCCTATTTTAGCCAAAGCTAGTTTAATCAATACTTTTTGCTTTATTAAGATGATAAAAATTGTATCTCATCTTTTTAAAAAGTCATCTGTAAAATCCTTGAGTCCCAGTGATGTGAGATCAGTATTAAACACAGGCATCAGGGACATAAACTCCAGTTAGCAAAAGACACTTGATGTGGTCAATAATGCAAGGCTGTCTTTTATTTTAAATGATTTTTATATAACAATTCCTGGAAGCATTGTGCAAAAACCACAGAAGATACAAGAATTAATGCATATTTACATTCTTAAAATAGTTAACTCTTGAGGTTGACAAAACTCACTTTATTAAATACATGTTACACAACAAACTAATGGAGGAACCATTTTTCATATTTAACCTGAATTGTCCATTAACATTCTTGCTCTCCAGAAACATCTGTGCAGTGACTTCTTATGCCCTACAACATGTGAGACATATGTTAAAGACCAGTGAGCATTTGACATTGTTTTCTTAGCTTCTCACAATAATAGGTAACATGTTACATGTCTAAGTTTGAATGTAATCAGCAAACATATGCTAATTTAATTAATTGGACTATGAGATATTATTTAAGATGATGTCTGGTGATTGTGACCCAGAATTTGAACAAAATCCATCATTTACAAAATAATACTCTGTCTGCTATTAGTGGCTATTTTTTTCCTGAAAGAATAAATTCTAGCAATAAGGAAATCCCATGTATGTATCAGGTATTGGGAATGTCTTCAGGCTTTTTCAAGTCAATTCAGCAAAATAAACTATTTGGACTGGTGTCATTGTTAGGGTTCATGTCAGGGTTCGTGCCTCCCTCCAGTACACCACAGCATTATGAGTCCTGCTAAACTCATTCCACAGGGGAGTTTCAAAGACAGTTTGGATCTGTTTCACTGGTAGAGGCATAAGATTCATGCTAAACTTAACTAGTAAAACACAATACCAAAATGCACCTTTATACTCACAAGCATGTTTTATAAATTTCAGTAAGGAGCAGACTTTAAAGTAGAGCGAGTATACACATAGCAGCTTTCACTAAAAGAATAATATCAGCATTTAAGTAACAGTGTCCTTGCATTTAATTTCAAGAATCCAAACCTTTGCAGGCAAGGCACAGGTGCACCTAGGAATGAAATTTGAACTCTCGTACTCCATTCTAAGGTCCGATTACATTTTGCTTTAGCGCGTTGTCTTAACAGATTTTAATTATAGTGGAAATTTTAGCAAACAGCATTGCAGAACAAATAAGGAATATAGAATCTTATATGTTATATGTGATAAGAATACAACATCAGGTTTCTTTTGCCACCAAATGGGAAAGGTACAAAAAACCTTTTACTGTTTTCAAGTATCTTTCTTTTGTTTGAGGGAGAAAGGAAGGAATCTGAATTTTACAAGAGGCTGCAAAATTACTACGCATGTAACTATAGAGGAATGCTGGCCCTTAGGACCATATTGAATGATAGAGCTAGCTAGGTTTCATTTTCAAAAATAAATGCACAAGCCAAGAATCAACACCTCAGAGGGGGCTCAAGGGAACCCTTTCCTCAGGGCTTTATTTTTCACCATGTTAAACTTACTAATGAAGACCTGAGCAAAATGTGGATGAACAAAATAATGATATGTTTTAACAATGGAGGGGAGAGGCTCTACAGTCACCACAGGGCATGGTGTTTGCACAGAAGAGGATCCTGGGGCCAGATGACAGGATGTCTTTGTGATGTAGTCCACAAGTCTACTGTACTGTTGTTCTGACAATCTCTCTCGGACTCCATCCACCTGGGATCCAAAAATAAAGAATCATTAGTCACCAAACCCTCTTAATGAGACTTGCATAAGAAAATTATTCCTTCTCTTTTGCCTTGATCCATTTGTCATCTAATAAAGCATTTTGTTCATAATGGTGCTCCTTTTTTTTTCTGTTTACCCTGAGATATGGCAATCATAACATTGCAATTTTAACAGTAAAAACCATCTCTACATGAGAATATAGACCAACTTCCTTTAAAAAAGCATTTGGTGTTACATAAATATTCCCATGTATCATTGAAGTTGATAACATTTTCCTCACTATTAAAATATGTCATTGCTCTTTACCAACCAGCCCAGGAACAAAGGAGAAAAATGTCTTTCCTCTGCTTAAATGTGATCAGTATTAAACTCCGCTCCCTGAAATAAAAGCTGTTAGCCTGTCTTTCCCCAAACCTCTTCAGTCTGACAGAAAAGTGGAGAAGAGCAACACTTTCAAACTAGTGGCTTTGGGCAGAATGTTAAAAAAAAAAACACAAAAAACAAAAACGTTTTGAACTGTAACATTCTCTGTTTTTATAAATACTAGGATTAAAAGCCAGAGAAAACAGAAAAACTGGGCAGAGCTAGGGGAAATTTTTATGGAAAAGGGAGGATGTGAAGTACATTTATGGTTCATAAAAGTCTGGCTCATCTTCAGTGGAACTGAAATAGAATTGAGATATACTACCTAAGTTCTTAAGTGAGATTTTGCTGAAAAGTACCCATTAAAGGCAGTTAAGCCATCAATTCTTCCCACCCTGAAATCCTGTTGCGTGTAGTTCTATTTAGTGTATAGATCAAGTGGAGTGAAACGTTTCCAGTATAGGCCACTGATAATGTGAGAATGTGAGGCAGCCAACTGGTCTTTCAGTGTTTTACCTACCGAATGTTAGCAAGACCACTCTAAGAATTATAAACATTTGGATGAGAGCTTTTAGTTCTCAAAAGAACCTATGTAGTTCTGTGTAAGGCACAGAATTGATATCATGAAAGATGTCTTAAAAGCTGCAGAAAGCCAATGAGATGTTAAGAGATAGTAAAAGGGGCTGCCATAGAAATAAAGACATCCATTAGAGTTCAGGCCTCATATTTTAAACTTGGGAAAGAAAATAATGGCCTCCAAAGATTCACTGACAGATGAAAGCTGTGCACCACCAGGCAAAAGTCAGGGCTCTGATGATATCATTTGATGGGGTCAGAATTCAGCTGGAAAGCTTTGAATACACAAAGTCTTAATTGCTCCTCCTGAACAGCAGCACAGGAAAACCCATGTTGTGAGAGGAACCTGGCCAAGGAATAAATTGACCTTCCTGACTCATTTTGAGCCTTTCCTAAGGGATTTCGGTAATGTGCCAGGCATATTAAGCAATTATTACCCTAAAAATGGCTGCTTTTAACCAAGAAAAGCAAATGCTGATTTTTAAAAAATCTGAATCCTGCCATATTTGAATATGCTGAATGATGTCATCTACAAATTAATTCCTTCCAAAATTCAAGGGAGTTGGTTTCCTAGCATCTAAGGCAAAAGCAATAAACCAGAAAAGCTGTTCTATATAAAGATTTTAAAATACTGTTCTTAATTTTCACTGGAAAACTGTAGGTAGGCTTCTTAGCCAAGATTTATTTCTGTGGATTATGTTGGTATACACTGACATGACCACTGCAATTGAAAATTTTCACCGTGTCAAAGCTTTGTCACAGTGGAATGCAGTGAAACACCCACTGCATCTCCTACCTCCTTTAAAATACATTGGAATATGGCACTCAAGTGTTTCTTTAAAACAGAAAAATACTAAGTTAACATTTAGTTCTGCAGTTAGATTGCCCTCTGGATGGGTAACCTAGGATTAAAGGGGAATTACTTTTTGTTTCTTGTGAGGCGAAAGGTTAAAATGCAATAGATAAGGAGAACCCAGAATCTGGAAGTTGAAGGTACATTGGCTATCTACCCTTTTTTGTCCAGTGCCAGGTGCTGCCATGTATGCTCAATGTCCCCCTAATAGACTGGCTGCTCTCAGTTATCTTTCCCACCTCTGTTTTAGCTGTGCCTTAATCCTGACCCTCTTTCATTCCTAGACACTAATGGAAAACCAGTGTTGAGGATGGTCTCCTGAGTGCCAATGCTGCTAAGTCAATAGTCTCAACTGGTCTTGGCAACTCCAGGGGTGGTGATTCCAGCTCTCATCTCAATGCTCCCTAGAGAAGCAAGCAAGTCTCCCCTCCAGCTATGATGATCCCCCACAGTACCCTTCTCAAACAGAAAAGCAAAAGTGGGAAGGATCACAATTGACAGTAGAGACACTTTACCAGTAAAAGATGAATCTCTAGTTCTAATAGTTTAAGATCTGAACTATTTCCCAAGCAGCTAAGGAATAACGATGGTCACAGATATTCCTTAGGGTCTTGGAGGTTTCTCGTTAAGGACTAAGGACTTGAAGAAGATGATACTATACTCTGCCAAATCCTGTAGCCAGATCATTGCTGCTTTATTGTCAACTGGATCAGAAGATTCTGGCATAATAAAGTCAGCTTGGACATCTGACCTCTGTTTATTCCCAGAAAGTCATCAACTCAAAGCAGCAATGTAGTCCTGATGCCAAGTCCCAGCTTAAAGCCTGACTGATTATGATCCAAGAAACTAGAGAAATCTCAGGAGTTGTGGTTGGCTGACTTCCATCTTCTCATAATTTTACCCAAATAGTGGTGTGAGGGAGACATAGGTTCCCATACTAGGAAGAAGGTAATGAAGGAATTGGACAGAACCTGCTGGAGGCAGGTTTGCTGTCCTTTGCTGAAGCCACACAGTCCCCAGGTTAGGATCGGCAGGCCCCAGCTTGCTACTGATTCCACATCTTCTAATGTGGAAACAGATGTCTGCATCTTAGGTCAACTCTTAGGGCCCCATGGATTAGGTAATGAAGCAGGAAAGTAGAAGTAGAGAGCACCTGCTCACACTGAGCTAGAATGCAGGAAGCTCGCTCACTATAGTCAGTGCTCATCCCTGACCCTGAGCACCTATTATGTCCTCACCTGAGCATTTGTTGCCATATCAATGTATGTTTGATCAGGAGTCTGCACCCAGCACATCTTAGGAGCTGTGGGGCCAGGGCTATCCCAAGAGTCTAAGCAGCATTCCCAGGATGTGCCCTGGGGTAGCTTTTCCCATGGGAAAGAACAAAGAGCTATAAAACATAGTGTGAGATCTGTTCACAAGACTTTTACTCCTGAAGAGTCAAGAGTTGGGAACAGGATGAAGGATGGGGATGAGTTAAACCTGTATGGTTTGTGAGCTTGCAAAAGTCTGTCCACTCCAGTACCCCAGCCCAGGACCACCATGCCATGTCAGCCTTGTTCAACTCACAGGGCAGCTTAGCCCCAGGCCGTTGAGTTCATCTGGCCTCTGGCTGGGCTCCCTTGTGAAAGCTACGTACGCACCCCTGGGTGGGAGCTTCCCAACACCCTACTGCAATGGCCCCTGGCCTCCCACATTCTGGTGGTCCCTGGTCTGGTGGCTTTTCTAGTGTTCGGCAGCCACTCCAGAGGCTGCAAGCTCGTAAATGCCCTGGTAGCAGCAATCACCCCGTACCTCGCCCTGGCTAAGCCAGCCCTGGTGACTAGGTTTTCTGAAACGCACCTCCACCTCACAGGCCACTCTTGGCTGCTTGAGCTGCATGACGAGCAGGTTATTCTGCTTGCTGTCCTGTGCACAATCGATCTCTGTGATGGGGAAGGCCTGCTGCTGTGTGTCCTCGCTGATGCTCACCACGAAGAGCACTTCGGAGGTCAGCAGCAAGCACCCTTCATGCTCCTGTCCTGAGCCCCTCACCAGAACCACATCTAGGGCCATGTGGACTTCTGGTCGGCCCAGAGACTGAAGCATCTTCCTGTTTAAAAGGAGAAAAGTGGCATGCGATGTCAGCTTTGAAAAGTATTTATCATACGCGTTATTTGTACCAAGGGTTGGGACAACTCCATACAAAGCTCCCTAAGAACAAAGGGTTCTCCCCAATCTGGTTATTAATTTTAGCTTGAAATGTAATTGTCACTTTAATTCCCAAACTGATTCCAGTTAACAGAGCCTGGCTTCTCCTTGGGATAAAGATGTCCCTTGGCTCTGGTAGGTTCCTTTACTTCCCATAAGAAATGTCCCAACCTTGAATGAGAACCTGGGTTCCATAGAGAAAATCTCAGGTCTTTTGCAGTACCAGGTTTCTCTGCCAGTGTGTATGTGCTCTCTGAGTGAAAAACCTGGAACCAAGGAGTTCTGCAGCCAACCCTAATCTGGAAACAGCAGCCTTTTCCTGTCTCTCCAGGATGCCCTTATGCTGCCTGCGATGCCAAAAATGGCTGCTCATCTTGGGTTCCCTTGAAAGCATGACCCATTAGCTCGAGAGCAAGCTAGGACCTATTAACACACAGTATAGATGGAAAGTGGAGCAAGTGTCTAAATAATTTTACCAGACATATTTGACATGGCTATTTGGAGCCTGGTCAGCATGTAGATCACTTGGCTGATAGCGCTGTTTGGGAAGCTGCGAAAGTCCAGCTCCATATAAAATACCTGTGGCAAGAGAAGCAAGGGAGTTTTACTAGTTGTTTTCTGGAAAACAGTTTCATGCTACAGTGATGTCATCTGCTTAGAGCCATCCATAAAATACTACAGATCCAAAATGATGTCACATCTTTGGAAGCAAGTGTATAGATAATCATTAAACATTATGATGCTCTTAACCCTGGTGATCTTATGTTAGATACAAACTAAAATATGAATAGAGGAAATGAAATGCTCCGGAGAGTAATCAGTCCTGAACAATATCTTTCACATCATTTATAATTTATGTGTAAAATAAAGTCAGTCAAGATTGTTAGTTAACTTCCTTGCTTAGTATTAAAATACTTCCCTATCTGTGCTATAGCTGGTCAAAAAAAAATCACACACATGGATACACACAAAGGCACAGAATTTGCCTAGATACAATATTTAAATGCTAAGTGACTTAATCCAGCTGTTGAACACAAATCCATACATGTTTATGAGCCCTCTTGGGATTTCCGGTTTATTACATGCTCTCCCTGGTGCCAGCACCAACTGAGGGCACCCAGCAGCAGCCACACAAGCCCCCAAAGAGACTCTCCAGAGTCAAAGATGGTACAGCATGTGCACTTTCTGAGGGCTTGTAAATGTTTATAAACAAGGCATAGTCATTAGACCAAGAGTTAGTGGTTTATAAAACCTTCAGTGCAGTAATAAAAGTTTTACAAGAATGATGGAAACCCAAAAGGCCCTGTGAAGCTCTGTTCTGAGATGCTCTTACATAAGGGAGAGTTCCTCAGTCCTGGGAAACACAGTGAGGGACAATGGCATTTTCAAAACGAAAATAATTTATGAAATATGAGTTTACCTCACTGGCATCTCTATCAAAAGGAATGCTGTTTTTTCTGCAAATTATTAATGTGTAAGCATTTGATAGGCAAGGTTTGTACTTTCTCCACTTACAAGTTAATGAAAATTCTGTCAGTTTCCCCGTGAGTGAAAATGTCATTCGCAGAAGGAGAAAGAGACAGAAATGAAGAGGCAGAGGAGTGAGTGGGGAAAAGCAGAGGAACACATGTTCATGTCTGTGTGGTCTCTAAAGAATTCTCTCCGGATGGCTGCCTGAAGTATGGGCATTTGTCTCCCACTCCCTTCCTCGCAGACACTTTTTTATGCCCCGATCTGGCTGCCTCTTGTCAGATCTACTGAGGTGCAGGGTGACGTGTCCCACAGACTTTATGGCCAGATGCAGACAGCAGAGTGCTCATGTGTCTGACAAACAGGAGGACCCTCCTGTAGTTTGTGATTCTAGCTAGATATTGCTTCATGACCAAAATGTTGAAAGTGATTTTAGGTAAAAAAGGTAACGATTATAATCCCATGTTTATTATAAGGTATTTTAATGTTTTCTGACAAGAGTACAGAAAATAATGATGAGAGGAGATGTTTTCTCGCGTACATGCCCAAGTGTGCACATGCATGCGTCAGGGAAAGTCCCTAGGTGTTACCCCACCCCACCCCCAAGTACCCACAAGCCCAAGTTCCCTCCAGCGGTCTGCTTGGGAAAAGGGATTTTAGTCGCAGACCGTGTGCCTCTGCTTTCATGGGCCAGGAGCCTCTGCCTGGCTGCCAGCGGCGGTATCCCAAACCCAAATGTGTGTGCGTATGTGTGCACACACTCTCTAAACAACACACCCACTGTAATGTAAAGGGAACTTCCTGCCTTATAACCTATCTTTCCTTCCAATTTTCTCACAGGAAAGACAGATTCTTTTAAAGATTTATTTTTAGGAGGCACCAGTGATTGAACCCAGGACCTTGTACATGGGAAGCAGGTGCTCAACCACTGGGCTACACTGCTCCCAAGACAGAGATTCTTTTCTCTTCTGAAGCACTTTCTCTGTACTGTCCTCAACCCCGAAGTGGTTACTTTTCAGTAAAGTATTTTTTATTAAATGTACTATAAAAAGATTCGAATACACACATATACTGAAATTACTAATTTTCTGGTTCTATAATTTTATCGTTTTATTCTTAGTATAACTCTTCTCTTTGTGTAAATAAGCAAAATGAGGTGAAAAAGAAAGGTACTATTTATCTATCTTATTTTTTACTGCTTTGCAAGTGAAGGTCTAGATGAGCTCAGAGAGCCCTTGGGTGTAACAATGCAAACTCCTCAGAGGTTCTGCGCGGGCCTGGCAGTGCCCCTTACCGTGGCCCGTCTGTGACACGAGCTCGGCCGCTCCCCCTACGGGCTTCGTGAGCACCCCCATGAGGCCCTTCCCCACGCCGGCGAGAACGCCCTTGGCCTTGTGTCCTGCTGAAGCCTGCGCCTCCGAGGTTTTCTGGAAGTTCTGCATTGGCTGATCGACTATACCAGCAATTGCACCTGAAACAACAAAAGCTCCCAGTAAGGACTTAAAATCCTCAGAAAAGGAAAACCTTTAATCTGAAACACAGTGTTATTTGGATTGGTATGAAACCCCACCCTCATTATCAAGTTCTTTACCATACATTTACTTACCAATTATCTAAGCACACTGCGCTAAGTTAAGACATTTATTACCTTCGTCAAAACACAATATTCAGACTGGGTTTGGGCCACCACAGTCAGGATCTGTGAAGTTTAGTTCAGAATTTAACAAACGTCAGACTTTTCCAAAGTGTCAACCACACACCTTTCCCCAGAAGTTAGGCAACACACTTTAGGGCGGAGAGCTAACAACTCCTTAGGAGGAAGAGACCCTGCTCAGCCTCATCAATTTTCACTCAAACAGGAGGAAAAAAAATTGGCAGAGGTCAGCCCCTTTCTGTGTCTCCACTTTTTAATAAGAGCAAGTGTTGATATGATAATTATTTCTAATATAGCTCACCTATCTTCAGTGCTTACTATCTGCCAAGGACTTGTCTAAGAACTTTAACTGTATGAGATCATTTGACACTAATAATCCTAGGAGATAGTCACTGAGATTTTTTTTGGTTAGTTTTTATTTTCTTTTAGGAGGTACTGGGGATTGAACCCAGGACCTTGTACATGGGAGGCAGGCATTCAAGCACTGAGTTATACCCACTCCCTAGATAGTCATTTTCTAGATAAGGATACAGAAGCACAGAGAGGTTAAGGAGTTTCTTCCAAGGTCACACGGCTGTTAGGAAGGGGAGAGAGGAGTTAAAACCCAGAGAACTTACAATCTACTCTCTTAACCACAGAACTCTTCACTTTTCCTGTTTATCAAACTCTGCAGAGAAGGAGGTTCTTCTCTTTAGTTAATCTTGGAAAAACTTCTTTCTCTCATTTCATCTGAAGATTGACCACTTTAGAAGAGCTACAAAACTCTGCTTTCGCTCCTCTCTGCTGTAACAGTTTTACCACAGGGCAACCACTTCATATACCGAGCTCGGAAGTGACTATAAATGAGGAACCCCTCAGCCTCTCCTTGTGGATAGGTCCCTCCTCGTTCCTCTCTGAGGTACCAACGATGAGATCTAGAAAAGCCCTCACCAGTTTGATTTTCTTTTTTCTGATGAAGTAGAAGTTTCCCTAACTCAATGAAGGGTAATATTTTTATTACAGTTCTTGACAGAATTCTCTGTTTTCAACTCAAACCTGCTAGGATTAATGAAAATGCACAATCCCCCTGGTAGCTGTCAAATCCCATTACTCCAAATGTCAGTAATTCTAAGTCTCCTGGGGAAGCAGAGATTTCCAGGTCTCAGTTAAATGACCTGCTAATTTCATGCAATATTCCATTGAATAAAATCCTAGTAAAACAAAAGGCCAGCTCCTTCAGGTCAACTGTTAAGGGAATGTTCTCCCATGCAGATTCCATTCCTCCAAGTTTTGACACAGCCATTTACATTTATACAGGGACAGATGAATAATGACCTGAGGCGACAGGCCCCGTTCTGGCCCAGCCCAATGCTTCCCAAACCTCCCTGGGAAATGAGTTGGGTAAGCAGAGCGAGCTGCTCCTGGCTGGCCCAGGCCACTAGGGCTTTCCGGCTGAGGATTGCTATCTGGGCACCCTGACACCCGCTTCTGGCACTCGGACTTTTTTAGTCTGAGAAATCTGATTCTCTGCTCTCCATCTATAAGATCTGGGATCAGGGGTTGGGAAATATCAATGAAACCAGAGACATGGGTGGGGGTGGGGAAGGGGCGGCCCACCATCAGCACAAGGGCAGACAGGAACCCTGGCATCTTCTTTTCCAATCATTTCGTAGCAGAAAATCCAAAGTAAACAGCATCAAATCAAATAATACAGCATTTGTGATTTCATGGTTGAATTTCTGTAAAGCAGGGGTTTTAGCCTTTTTCGTTCCACGGACTCCTTTGCAAGTCAGGTGAAACGAATATAACTGAAATTTATTTATTGCATATATTAATGAGTGAAGGAAATGCTAGATCAGTTAGAGGTCAGAGAAAATAAAGATAATCTGATTTTTCTCAATTCAAGCCCATGGACTCCTGGTGAAGAAACCCTACTTTAAAGGGTTTCCAGATTTAGGGGTAAGAAAACATTGGGGTAAATAATTACAAATTCACCAATAAATTAAAGTATTGCCATTATTTCTCATAGAAATTAAGTCTCTTAAAATTGAGTTGGGGGCCTGGGCCACTTCGTTCAGAACCTTCCGCTCCCCTGAATGTGCCAGGCATAAGCTGGATGGGAACGCCGAGCCCGGCCCGGCAGCGATTAAGCGCAGAGGGCTCTGCCTTCTACGTGCTTACGTGCACACAGGTGACACTCCCCTTTGATCTTCTGCCTTCTCCAGCCACTAGCCGCAGTGGAGGCTCCAGTTATGTGGCTCTGATAAACTATTTGGGCAACCAGGAAAGTAGGAAGCCTGAAGCCCCTGACAAGGCATTAGAGTCGAAGGCTGTGAGAAGGAGCTGCCAGACCGCAAGCCCTGGGCTCGGGCGGCACCGGGCCTCCATGTCACACACACCAGCACCTCCCTGCTCACCAGGTGCTGGGCGCATGGCTCTCTGTGCCAGTGACCTGTTGAGCAGGGGGCCACGGGAGGTCTCAATTTGACGATCTCTTCAACCCTGCTTTGAGAGAGGCAGCCTCCTTTGGACTGCAGGAAGGATAATCCAGCTAAACCCTACGGCTGGTAAACTATGTACTGTCATATACTCAAACTCTGCTCTAAGGCTTTACATAGTGGAAACCGATCCCTAAAATTGTCTGTTGGCACCAGGCTCATGGGTGGGTGGCCACATGGAGATGGCTGTGATGTGATGGAACAGGGCAAGGAAGGAGGAGCCTCAGAGGTGAGCCCTCGACAGAGCCTGTGGGCTGGGAAAAGCGGAAGTTGGGGAGGTGTTTCCTTCTGCACGCTCTGATTATAGCAGGGGCACTCCTTTGTGAAGCCAGGGGAAGGAAGGGCCCTCCCTTACCTCTTCCACGACTTGCTCCCCGGCCTTAGGCTATAAACACTTGGTCTCCGATCTATGCAAGTTCCTGTCTGTGTTGATGCCACACAAACCACAGTTTGCCAACCTTTGTAGAGGCTGTAATTTTGATTTGGGCACATTTTTGCTACAGCAGGGGAGGCACAGGCCTAAACCAGAACCATTCCAGAGACAAGGCGACCAGAGTATTAGGCATTCCAGCTCAAGGCTGTTTTGACCAGAAATGATTCCTAAATTCCCGAATCACTGCAGATAATCTGCTAATGGCAGATAATGGCAGCAGAGAGACTGCTCCTGAGGGCCATCTCTTGGCATGCACACCTCTTCAGTGTAAGGGAACCCTGGTTCACCTGGGAGAAGAGTGGGTCACAAGGTAATTTCTGATATCCTGCCTTTGGTATTCATGAGAGAGAAGCCCTGTTTGGGAGGGAGTGTGGAGTATCCCCGTGACACAGAGCTCCACTTCCTCTCTTAGCTTAGGCTCCAGGGCCTAGTAGAAAGTGTGGGTGCTGGAAAGGGAACGGATTTGGTAAATGTGGGAAGGCGGGTCCCAATCCTGCAGGCTAAATGGAGGTTTTCCAAAAGTGACTGTTTTGGGAAAACTGTTGTGGAGCTCATCCAAAAGCCTCAGCAGCATCTTTCTGCCAGCCGACACTTGCCCTCACTGAGCTGGGGCGCTGTGGCACAGCATGGCAGCTAAAGGCGTCCTTGATTTTCACATGCCTCATGACACTCTACAGTGTTCCTGCGAGGGAGAAGCAAAGATAAGAAGGCACACCAGACCCACAAACATTTGGGGGAAATGTGTCCTTCCTTTACTGGAAATTTTAATTATCTAGTCTCCCCACATCCTGGCTGCTCCCAGGCCTGGAACCCTCCAGGGACGGGCAACATGGTTGAAGGGCCTAGAGCTGGTCCTTGCTTATCCTGTGCTGGAGGTTTGACCTTCATCCATGCCTCAGCGGTGAAGAACAAGTAAGGTGATGATGTGAAAGTGCTTGTCCAGCTGTTAAGTCTTCTAAGCCGCATACTTAATGTTTCTATTTTATAAAGGAAGAAACTGGACAACTAGAATTTCCATTTTACTACATGGATTTCAAACTACTGCATGCTAATAGCTTTAATTTCAATTAGGTACTTAATTGCATGTGGCTTTTTTTTTTTTAACCAGGGCTGGGGATTGAACCCAGGACCTTGTATGTGGGAAGCTGGTGCTCAACCACTGAGCCACAATGGCTCCACTGAGTTGACTTTTTTGTTTGTGGTTTGTTTTTAAGGAGGTACCAGAGATCAAATTCTGGTCCTCCTATGTGGGAAGCAGGCACTAAACTGCTTTGAGCTACATCCGCTTCCCACATGTGGCAATTTTAAATACCATTTCTGGGGATGGATTGAATGTGACCAGTTTATAACTTCAGGCAGAGGGTACTTGGTTTGGTCCTACTCTCCCTCTCTTCTTGAGATAATGCAGAAATTATGTGGGATACAGGCAGGTACTTGAACTCTTAGAGGAAAGAAAGCTGATTTGGGCCATATTTGAGATGCCCACTGTGAAGGAAAATCTCTAAGTCCAGAAATGGACAAGCTGCCAGGGTATGTCCTGGACTAGGAATGGAATTCCTGGGGGTCCAGGATCAGGCCCAATCAGGATTACACAGAGGAAGGGTTTACTTCATCCCAGAATGCACAGGTTTTTGTAAATTACCAGAGGGGCAGAAAGAATCCAGCACAGTTTTCATGGACAGACTAATGGCTCCCTACCCTGGGTGAGGGATATACGGTACAATGATGACAGCAAACAGCAAAGTTTTATGACTTTCTACCCTGTTCAATAGGAGTCAAGTGTAAAGGGGAGGAACTGTGAAGGAGACTCGTGGCTCCTCACATAACTGATTTTGACCAGTAGGCATGATTTTATGCAGTAGACACTGGTAGTGGCTGTGGACTGCGCTGGTGGGAAGAGACTCGACCCCTCAGGCTAGATGGCAGGCAGGGTGGACACAAGCTCCTCTTTCTGAGCTCCTCTAAGCCCCAAGAAGAGCTTGGGTGGATGGAAGGGGGCTCTTGTGTCCAGAGCCGAGGGCACTGAGGCCCAGAAGTTTCCAGAGTCCCAAACTGTGACCTTGAGGCTCCCAAGATAACCTCATTGTCACTTCCTTCA
Organism: Dasypus novemcinctus; assembly: GCF_030445035.2. Classification (NCBI taxonomy): domain Eukaryota; kingdom Metazoa; phylum Chordata; class Mammalia; order Cingulata; family Dasypodidae; genus Dasypus; species Dasypus novemcinctus. Next base: position 62,584,779 of record NC_080686.1, on the reverse strand, counting down.
GTTAGAGCAACTTAATCCACTGGACCAAAACTAAAGCAAAAATGCTCCTATCATTGCTCAAATGTCTTTTTGCTGGGATGCTCTTTGAAACCAGACAGCTCCCACAGTTCCCACGCTCCCTTCATATCGTAATGACAGGTGTTTACCCAACACTGACTTTCTGTGACACAGGACTAGCCATCATTTCTAATTATAGTACTGCCAGCCCCATTTATAAATAAGAAGCCCGGGTTCAGAGAAAATAAGAACTTGCACAGGGTTACAGAGAAAACACTTGGCCACCCGAGCCTGGGGGCTGCTGGCTCTTGAGGGAGGTGATCTACCCACCGACCCCTCAGACTACCTCAGAGGAGTCACCATTGCTCAGGGGGTTACTGAGCCAAAGGAGAGACTGCTCCCTGCTCAGCATTTTCATCCCAGGTCATTATCTCCCCAATTTCTAGGCATTATCAAATGACAGTGGCCCATACCATTGAATGTTCTTACTTAAATGATTTCCAGTAACTTAATCTGAACTTGTAACATTTTACTACTTCCTCCCAGAACCTCAGCTGGGCTGTGGTTGCAAGTTGAGGAGTTGTGCATAGAACTGAAGATTGGAGAGGGGACAAATCCTTTCAAGCTCATCTTGTCTAACCTTTGCTCTGTGCTGCTTTTGGTCACTTTGATCTCTGTGAGATGCATATTCCTTCAGATGCACGGAAGGAATGCTGCCAAGCAATACAGTTTCAAATTGCTTTGCAAACAAATAAACAAGAAATATCCTAGGAAAATCCTGCTCTGCAAAATTTCAGCTCTGAAACTTCCTTTTTATAAATTTTTTCCAAAGCAATTTATTTTCAAAGATTCGTAATATTTCAAAACATCCATAGCAATCTTCACCTCTACTATCCTATCTGGCTGCTTGACAAACAATAAATTACTCTGAGTTGGGCTGATCCAGCTCTTTAAAAAAAAAGAAAAAGAAAAAATAGTCTCCTCACTGAAGTTTACATGACATTTGCACATTGCTCAAGTGCTTCTCAAACAAAAGCAAGCATCTGCAATATCTATGGTAGCAAAGACGGAGCGAAGGAGCAAGTGCTTCACAAGGTTTGTCTATTACTTTGAAAAGGAAACAGCTGCGTTCTGCTGACCTGGTGTAGACACGGCTACACTGGGGGGCCTCTTAGGAAATTAGTCTTTGCTTTGGAGAACCACATTGAGGCCAGAGACATTTCATACTAGAGGCGAAGGAAGGCGGCGCACACGGGTTGCACGGGTGCAGCTCCTGGGCTGGCCCCTCGCAGAGCCGCAGAACAGCGCTGGAAACGGGGCCCTGTTTTCAGGGCCTCACGGGTTGGCTGGAGGAACCAGAGTGAGCGCCTCATCTCTCTGAGCCTCTGCTTTAGGTGCAGAGAAGGTCTCCAGGGAGAACCCAAAGCCAAGTCTTGGGAGATCCCGCATCTGAGGCTGTCGCAGAGCCAGAGTGCAGAGCGACAGGTGCCCCTTACCTAGCAGGCTGATGCCCAGCCGCGACAGGCCCTGGCGCAGCCCCTCGCCCAGGCTCTCCGGGAGCTGCCGCCGCCACTCCTCCTGCCGGTTGTAGTGCTCCTCGTCCAGCGAGAGGCGATCCATGTTCCGGGCCAGGCTCGTGGCCAGGTTAGTGATGGACGTGAGGGTACCTGAGGGCACAAGAAGGTGTGGGTAGGCCTGCTTGTCACACGGCACACCCCGGAGGGTGGCCCTGGGAGGGGGAGCACGTCCCCAGATGGTGAGCAATGGTAATTAGAAGCCAAGAGAACACGAGGCGGTGACTGACACTGGCTTGTGAGGGAGGTGGCACTCTTCAAAGTGGCAGAAGAAACTCTCTTACCAGAAAAATGCCTAGAGTCTCACAGGAAGCTATCATTTAATTGTCAAGGCTTGGTCGAAATAGTTTTGAAGTCCTCATTGAAGCCCAGTTTTGAAGGTTAAAATATGCTCATTCTGATCTTAAAAGTTAAGGTTATATTGCTGAATTTTTGATAGATTATAGAGAAATGTTTCCACTTAAGGAATAAAATGTTTCCTCCTTCTTACTTCAGTCATAGTAAAGAGAGACAATAAATGGTATCATTTGTCATTCTGAGGAAATAATTATTGTGCCATAGAGAAAACACGTGCAATTTTGACATTCAGGATCTTAACTGAAAAAGGTGAGGACAGTAATAGGAGTAAATCACTTGGAAGCCACGATTCTGTCTGGTTTTCCTAAGAAAGGCTATTTTAGCATCTTTCCCGGAAAAAGTCATAATTCCCTCTGGCAAGTCTGCATATATCTCAATGAGCAAAATTGAAAGTCATCCACGGACACATCTTGAAGCTCAGGAGCTAGCTCATCTGTTACTGGACATCTAATTTCAAGAAGAAAGGGCAGATGTCATTTTTGTAACCGCACCTTGACCCATAATCTAAAAAGAAGAAAAATAGCACACACATATACATGATACTCACAAACCAGATTTTGATTTTGCTAAGAGGACAAAACAAGAGCAAAAAACATTTAGTGAGTTAGTAAGCTAAAATTACCACTGAAGTTCAGTTCAAATTAGCAGGTGCTGGTTGTCTTATTTCAAAATAAAAACAAAACAACAGAACCACAAAGATTCAAGTGTCAAGAGTGCTGAGAACTCCATCTATGATGCATCCGTGTGAGTTCCTGCAGCTCAGCTCACAGGCCTCCCTGATGATTTGGGGGCTGAGGGGAGTGGTCCTTTGCATTGTCCATGGAATTCATTTTTACTGCTCTTGCTGATCTCTTGCCAGCCCTCCCACCCTCAGGCTCCTCCTTTATGGATCATGGATTCTCATATTTCAAGCTTGACCGAGGCTTTCTGAGATGTCCCCTCCTAATGGAATTGCAGCATTGTTCACAGTAAAAGGCCCCTGTGGGGGGAAATCCCTTTGCCCTCTATTCCCTGCCTCCTGCTAAGAAGAAAAGGGGCCCCAGGTGGCCCTGGTTAGTTCCCAAGTGACTACCAGCGTGACCAAAATATCATCGAACACACACACGGGCACAACGATGATACACTCCTTCTTGGGGAAGCCTGGGTTTTCGGCGGCCACAGAGCAGTGAGGCCTCTGTGTCTGATGGTCCATCTGAGCCACAAGATGGCACTGTTTACATGGCGTGCATGCTAGACAAAAGTTGGCTGCTCTACCTCCAAATCTGCTTCCCTGTCAAAATGTATCCATATACTTCCAAAAGTTATGACAACTGTATCTACATTTTTAAAAAATGATGAGGCAATACAGTGTAGGATTTCTGATGCTTAGCAGAAGTCCTGAACACCTTTAATATTTCTGTATTTATCACATGGAATAACAGTTGAGCCAAACCTTGTTTTCCCAGTGGGAAGTTTAAAATTCTGAAGTTTCTGAAACATTTTCACACACTACAGGCAAGCAGTGATCTGTTTAAAACATAAGACATTATATATGAGCTTTGTTACAAATCCAACATTTCACTGCAAGCTAACATGCCAAACAAAGCTAGAGGCAATCTGAATGCATTTAAAAGTTTAACATATTCTTTAAAAATAAAAAATAAAACAGGGAAGGAATGAAAATGAGGTATTATTACAAGGAACCAAAATAGCTACCTTTGGAAATGTGCTTTACAAATGACGTTGTCCCCCTGGAAACGCCACTCACAAAGGCTCCTGGGCCTCGGGTCAGCCCCTCGTACGGGAGCCTGAAGAAGTCGGCGACCCCATTGCCTATGCTTCTCACCAGACTTGCCGGGCTGCCAAGGATTTCCAAAGATCCAACCACCCATCCTGTAAGGGACCAAAGGGAACGGGTTACTGAAACCTTAAACACAGCGTTTTCAACATTTGTGGAAAAGTGACCCATTTTTCCTGCAATTCATTTTTCACACTAGAATTGAGAATGTAATAAGCTTCTTTGGAGCAAAATATGGGAAATAACTCATTCACTGTGAATTCATAAATGGCAACCGTTCATACTTTATAAATCAAAGTGATCCTTTTGGCAGCCTCACAAATAGCTTTAATATGACTTCCTTGCCTGAGCAACCCATATTCCCACTAAAAGAGGTCCATGTGCAGGAATATGTGCCCCTGCCAGCCTGATGAAAGGAGGCTCCTCGGTCTGCAGGCTTTTGCCTGCTCTGAAGAAGTTATCTTCACAACCTACAAGGGGCAGTGGGGACACCAGAATGAGGAGGAGATGCCTGGTCAGGGGGAGGCCAGATGCTAAGTGGGGTGTTGCAAAGGGGATACAAACTTCTGACAAGGATGGAGAAGTTATTTTTAATCTTCCCCAGTTCTACCAAGCTGAGTGCTTCCCTTTGGAGCAGAGCTAGAGCCAGACAAATGTCTCCCCTTCAACCCGAGCTTCGTTGTGTAAACATCGGTGACGTGGACATACTGATTAGGTTAGCAAGAGGGGAGTGTTCCCAGCGAACGTCCCAGGAGGACAGCTTTGGATCTGGTTTCCTAGTTAGGCTGGGCTTGCCAGGAGCTGGGCTGCTCGGTGGCCTGACTGCTGTGCCTGTGGCCTTGTGGGAATGCGGCTGTGGTGTGGAGCCCAGGAGGCCCCCCTTCCCTGCCTCCCCAGATCCCACATCTGGGGCTGTTGGCCTAGAGGCCTGGAGATGCAGGTAAGAGCCAAGGGCCAAGGGCCCATGAGAGGAGGATTCTGGAAAGGCGGCTCCAACCTGTGGGAATCCACTGACTTTCTCGGCCTTGGGCTGACAGCATTCTACCAGGAAGGTCACGGAGACAGGACCCGTGAGGGTGCCATCCCTCCCTTGCCAGCAGGTTCTTTGGGGAGAGTCTGCTGACAAGTCCAGAGGATTTGGAAGGTGTAGGTGGAAGAGCCATGCCAGGATCCTGAAGGGTTCCTAAGCCTAGCCCAGACTTAGAAAGGGACAGTCTTACACTCTGTGCTCACCCTCCTTCTCTGCAACATTAGGCTGATAACACTAGAGAGTAGTTCAAAGGAGGGAAGAATTTCCAGAAGATGAAGAGTATAAATGGGGAAGCCCTACAGGGTGCTCGGCATTCATTTCTCTTGGTGACTGTAGGAAAAGTATAAAGTCTTTTAAACACAGGTTAGCCAATTACAACTGAGGTCCCATGTGGGGTCAGTGATGGTACTAGGCACAGGAAATAGGCAAAGCTGACATGGAGTTACCCTGTCTCATGTCTCACAGTCAAGCAGGAAGAGGGAGAAACTGAGGTTCAGAAATTAAGCCCATTGCTCACAACCTCCCAGCTAGTTAGAGGCATAGGTTGGGTTTCCAACTCAGGTTTACCAGATCCCACTGTGCCATAGCCCACTGTGGCAGTTTGAGATTATTTATGAATTCCAAAAAGAGACATTATGTTTGTAAACTGATCTCTTCCTCTGGGTTTGCTCCCCCCCCTTGATTGTATTAGATTCAGCTGAGATGTTGTTGACTAAATTATGTTAAGATTAGGGCTTTGATTCAACCATGTCAGTAGACTGTAACTCAGATTAAGTCCCCGTCCCCTTGGTGGGCTGAAATAAATGGCATTCACTGAAGAGGACACAGAAGAAGATACACAGAAAGAAGAAGTTTCAAACAGCTGAAGTCCCAGGAAGAGAGAAGAGCCCTATGCCAGCCTACAGCTGAGATTGGAAGAAGCTGGACCCATGGACCTAGGAGAAAGAAGGAAGGAGAGACCAGGCACAGGTCACCTGCCATCTGCTTCACCATGTGGCAACAGTCTTTGGTGAGGAAGTAACCATGAGTTAGACAAATAAACACCCTTTATAAAAGCTAACATATTTCTGGTACTTTATATCAGCACCCCTTTGGCTGACTAATACACCCACCCACCCTCTTTCTGTAATCCCTGGCTGCAAACGCTGGACAGGATATCTGTGGGAGGTTATGGTGTAGTCTTCCTTGGAGTTGCCTCTCTAGGGATAAAGAAACAAAGCAGAGTCTCTTTAGCTGGAATGGTTTGTTGTCAGGTCCTATCTTAATTCTCCTTCTTGCCAAAGATTCCAAATACAAATCAAGAAAGGAAAGTAGCTGTTGCCCAGCGAAGGCCACTCTAGGCTGGGCCCATTCAGGTCATGCGATGGGGAGAGAGTGGGTAGAAATGACCAGCCTGGCCTCCTTGCTCTCACCCAGCCACTGGGGGCCCTTCTAGCTCTTCA